>NC_092038.1:33930529-34127118 GCF_003086295.3 Arachis hypogaea
ACTTTGTACTATTTGAATTGGCATTTCTTTCAATAGTCACTCACAAGCTGCTTCTATATTCTAGAATGTTTATTTATAATTTATTTATTATTTTGTTTTAAAACGGTTTTTCCAGTTGAACCACGGTTAGACTGGTTGGACCAGTAAACCAGTAAATTAGTGACTAGAGCGGTTCGATGACCGGTCCGGTTCTCAGAACCTTGATTTGGATTGTATTGAGTATGGATTTGTTCAAAGGTGATTAGGTGAACAAGAATGAACTACTCCATATAGGATGACTTTTGTTTTTCTTTTTAAGGGCATGGTCACAATTGATGCTTTGTGAATTAGCTCAGCTTGTTTTTTTATATAGTTGATTAATACTCAACCCAAGTTTGGGAAGAAGAATTTTGATTTGTAAATCATCCCCTTCTGTCTTGCTATTAAGTATAATCACAAATCATAAATAATACAAAATTATACCAAAAGCATCATAAAAGCTAACAATCAAGACATGCCTAATAGACTTCAAATAAAATCAGCAAACAAAAGACATGACAAATCATTATATAAAAGAATTTCTTGCATTCAGTGATTTACTCTAATTTGTTCCACCATTCATAGTCTCTACTTGCCCTTGTTTTCAACTTCTAATTTGTTCTTGTTTTGATTTTTTTTTTTACTTTTATTTTCAGTTTGTATTTTTGAAAGCTGTTTTTTTTTCTAAAATTAGGAGTGAAATTCGAACCCGAGACTTTTAGGTGAAAAGGGGAAACTATGCCATTTGAGCTACAGCTCGTTGGCGCATTTTGAAAGCTCTTGGAATTTATAAAATAGGTTTTATCATGCTTTAATAATTTAGTTTAATTAACTAAAGTTAAAAAGATGATTTGACAAAAATAAATATTTTTAATAATAATTAAACAAGTCATCGAGAATACTTAATCTTCTGTTTATGAGAGGGTTAGTTAGAAGTCACCAAATAAATTATATTAACAAATTAGTTTCCTATATACAGGTGCACTGTAAAATTATGTGAGTCACCGTTATCTCTTCTCCCATCTCCATCTTCATGGCTCTGAAACTTACAATCACCTTCCCCATCACCCTCGAATCCAACTCACGCCCATCCACGGAGCTCCAGTTCTCCCGCTCCGACTTAACCGACCGCCACCACCAGCAGCACCCGGCATTCAAGTTCTCCAACATCCCCAAATCGAGACCTAAACGGCTGACAATACCGCCCGATAACATCAAGATTGGCGAAGATGGACTCTCGTACGTGATAGAGGGTGCACCCTTCGAGTTCAAGTACAGCTACACCGAGACTCCCAAGGCCAAGCCACTCAAGATCCGGGAGCCCCCCTTCCTGCCCTTCGGCCCTGCCACCACACCCCGCCCATGGACGGGCCGGGCCCCACTCCCACCCAGCAAGAAGCAGCAGAAGGAGTTCGACTCCTTCGTGCTTCCTCCGCCCGACAAGAAAGGGATAAAGCCCGTTCAGTCCCCCGGTCCTTTTCTTCCCGGCACCTTTCCCCGGTACGTCTCCTCCAGAGAAGAGATTCTCGGGGAGCCCTTGACTCAGCAGGAGATCGACGCTTTGGTTAGAAGCTCCGTCAAAACCAATCGCCAACTCAATATTGGTTAGTTTTATTTTTGTCGTCATTGTAATTGAATGAATTGATGATTGGGAATGGAAAAGGAAAAGCTTTACCTGTTGTGTTATTTAGGTAGAGATGGTTTGACGCATAACATGTTGGACAATATTCATGCTCACTGGAAGCGAAAGAGGGTCTGCAAGATTAAGTGCAAAGGAGTTTGTACAGTTGATATGGACAATGTCTGCCACCAGTTAGAGGTTACTATCTTCTTCTCCTACTTTTTTGTTTCTTGCTTCTTCATTCTTTATGTTTCTCTAGCCTCCTAATGTTATTATTTGGTTTACCAGGAGAAGACAGGGGGGAAAATAATCTACAGAAGGGGTGGTGTGTTGTACCTTTTCCGAGGCAGAAACTATAACTATAGAACACGGCCGCGGTTTCCCCTGATGCTGTGGAAGCCTGTGCCTCCAGTATATCCTAAGCTTGTTAAGCGAGTTCCAGAAGGTTTAACGCTACAACAAGTAACTGAAATGCGTAAAAAGGGAAGGGAATTAATTCCCATATGCAAGCTAGGTACCTCTTTAATGTTGAGAATGTCCACCACAATTCATCTTTGAAGCAAAATTATTGTTCTTTTCTGCTGGCAAACAGGCATTTATCTGTCTTCATTTTTATTGTTTACACAAAGAAAATGATATATTTTCTTGTTGCAGGAAAAAATGGTGTTTACTGTCACCTAGCAAAAAATGTCAGAGAGGCATTTGAAGAGTGTGAACTTGTCCGTATAAACTGCCAAGGGCTAAATAAAAGTGACTATAGAAAGATTGGAGCCAAACTGAGGGTATAAACATTTTTGCCACAATTTTGTATGCAATATTTAATGAAGATCAAATGGATTTAAGCCTTTTTTTTTGTTTATTTGGTTTTGCTATTATATCATGTTAGGGACTTGGGTATTATAGGGTGCCCAAGTCCCTAACATATCATAAGACTGTTTTCTTTAAAAACTATGATGATGCTATTGTAACATCGTTTTTCCTCCTGTATTTTTTAAATGTAGGATCTCGTTCCCTGTGTATTGCTTTCATTTGAAAATGAGCACATACTTATGTGGAGAGGGCAAAATTGGAAGTCGGCTCTAGCAAATCCCACAGATAATTCAAAGGGGGCCAATGAACAAAATAACAAAATACTAGCATCAGAAGTCTCAGCATCAAGTCGACAGGAGAATTCAGTAGAGAATGAAGGCAATGACACTAGCATTTCTTCGAGTTCAAGTGATTTGGCTTTGGGAAAGGTTGAGGTGTCGTCTCCCATAGAAGATAGCAAGCAATCTGTGACTAGTACTACTTCACTTGCAAGAAAATCTGAAGCCGAATGTATAAACAATGTTACAGGCTCCTATGGTGAGCCGGAGTCTTGCGGGAGCATTATCTCTAATATGACTTTGTCGGATGATGATGACAGCCATGCTAAATGCCCCTCGGAAGCTTGGAGTGAAAGCAATGGAGCTGAGGATATGATGGATAACAAAAGCTGCAGTGATGGCCCTTCTACATCAGTTTTAGGATCTGAGGTAATGTTAGGAACTAATGACAGTTATATCAATGGCAAGGTAGATCCTCGAGTCGATAAGACTATAGATGGTTCAGAAACTGATGATGCCAGTTGGCCACCAAGGTCAACTGCACCTTGTATGAAAGGCATTTTATCGTTGTTGGAGGAAGCAGTTGAGAAACGATGTGCACTTATTTTAGATGAAGATTCTTTGGATGCTGACACTATTTATCAAACTACAGTTTCCTTTGCCAAATCAGCTTCCTCCGGACCAGTCTTTAGGAGACATAGTAAGGTTGTGGTTCAAAAAACTGCCAAGCAACAAGGTTCTGCTTCCTCCAAGGGAAAAGAAACTGCTGCCATTCCTTTGAAAGATAAAGGTGAAAGGGAGAAGACTCAAAAGAGTTCTAAAATTCAAAGAAAAACAAATTTTGATGAACGATTTCTTAATGTTGCACCACGAGGAACATTACGAGTAGATGAACTTGCAAAACTCTTAATGTGATACTTTTTGCTATCATAAAATGTTATGATCTTATCAAGTGCACTATTTTTGTTAATTTGCAATGTCCTACCTATTATCTTGTACTAAGTGAATACTCATTCCCGACTCCGGACAATTTTTTTGAAGGACTGAGGCCCCCAATAAAAAAAGCCTATTTCAAATTTTTATATTTAATTTCGTGAGAATGGTTAGTTTATCTATCAATAATCTCTTTTCAGAACATATTGATGTGACACATTAATCATTAATATATCTTTTATTTAATTTTTATAAGTAAAAATATAAAAATAATTAATATTTCTTAGTTTTACTTAGTAAATTTAGCTAATATATTTGCAAAAGATAAGAGAAAAAAAGTAAAAACTAAATAGTTCTGAGATCTTAACGGAACAATAATTTAACATGTCATGTAGATTTATTCTATTAATATATAGAAAAAATATTGAGAAGTATTAATCACAGAGATAAAAAACAAAGGCCGAAAATGATATTTATGATAAAGCATTTAGATAATTATATTCAAGAGAAATTTATAGCATATAATCCATATTTGATCATTTAAGCATAGAACAATAACTATTAACCAAAATAACTATTAACCAAAAATAACAAAGCTAGACTTGATCATTCTAATTACTGTATGTTTGGTTTGCCGTTTGGAAAGCTCCAAAACATGGTTTAGGTAACAGTTATTCTCTTGTATAGCTTTTACCTTAACCATGTCTGACTTATAAACATGCATAACTTCATTGAGGCTCTTAAACAGCAACTGTCTTCCCATGGTGTTGGTTTCTTTGTCCTACAATCTTCTTCCAGAACCAGTGGTTTTCAAAGAGGAGATAAATTTCCTCAATTGGAACTTGCTTTGTTTCCGGTAAGAGGAAGAAGATAAACATACTCATGAAGATAATTAAGCCAGCAAACAGTAAGAAAATCCCATATTTGAGGTGGCAAAGTGACATGAGGAACAACTGTGCCACAAGTGCAGTAAAGATCATGTTGACACACACTACTATACTCTGTGCTGCTGATCTTATCTCCAATGGGAAGAGCTCACTAGGAACCAACCATCCTAGTGGACCCCAAGATCTTCCATAAGCCAACACAAACAAAAATATCACAATAACAAGAAAGTAACTGACGCTTTTGGAAAGTTCTTTGCCATCTCCAAAATCCAGAGCCAAGGCTACAGCAGTAGCAATCTGAAAATTAACCAAACCAGAGGGTCAAATAAGCAATTAATCAGCATAAACAACTAGGACAACAGCATAAACAAGCAATAATACTTACCATACAGCATATCATTTCAAAACCAGCTTCCAGAAAGAACTTCCTTCTACCAAACTTGTCGACTAAAAACATCGAGATGACTGTGGCGACGAGGAGAGCTCCATTGGTGATAAAAGATGAAAACAGAGACGCATTAGAACCAAACCCAATACTCTGGAAAATAACAGGAGCATAAAAGAGAATGGAGTTATTTCCAGTTAGCTGCTGGAATGCCGGAATCCCCAAGGCTCCTATCACAAGTTGGGGTCTGTACTTCCTCTTCAGGAGTGTCCTAAAGGGGCTAGTGACAGCCTGTGCTTCTTCACTGGCTTCAACAAGATCTTGATATTCGGCATCAACATTCTTAGTCCCTCTTACTTTCTCCAATACTTTTCTTGCCTCGTCGAACCTTCCTTGTTCTACAAGACTGTTAGGTGTCTCGGCACAGAAAATACCTCCAACAAGCATAAGAAGTGCCGGAATAGCCGCCAAGCCAAGCGAGATTCTCCATCCATGGGGATGTATTTTGTCAGTAAAATAGTTGATGAGGTTTGCAACCAAAATTCCAAAACAGGTTGTGAACTGAAAGAGTTGGTTAACTGCTCCTCGATTCCTTGCCGGAGCCATTTCAGAAAGATACAAGGGTACAGCTTGGTTGCCAAAACCAATGCCTCCTCCAAGAAGGACCCTGCCAATAATGAGCATTGCAATGTTCTGTGCAGCTGCATTGAGTATTGCTCCAGCCAAGAAGCTAAGGGCTCCCACAATGATACTTGCCTTTCTGCCTTTTTTTCTTGTCAAGTAAGAAGCAAAGAATGTCATTACAAGTGCTGAGAAATAGAGCGATGATGTGAAGAGTGTCAGCACTTGGTTGTCATATTTGCAGTAGTCTGTCTCTTTCTGGTGCATGTGCTTTCTTTTGTACACGTCTGGGAAGAATTTGATCAGGAAATCGTCCATTGATGTCACCCCACCTGCAACAACAACATACCAAGTACCCTCTTTGATTCTTAAGTTGCAAGGATAAATTTTACTACGACAAAAGCTTAAGTTCAGTTGAAAATTTTAGTTCATTATATACACTGTAATTTTGATGTGATAATAAAATTAAAAGTAAAGAAAACAAATAAAATCAATTTCATATCTGATATGATATCTGCTATGATTCCTTTATTACAGGTAGGTTTTATTTTTTTTTAATACTGACACAATTGAAAAACATTTTATGGATTTGTTAATAAGGTATGTAGGCTAATTATTAGTTAATAACAATCATAATAACAATGAAATTTGAAATGATGAGATAAGAAAAACAGAAATCAGAAGTCGTGCCGATAATCCAGGAGAACTTAGCAACTAAGAGTGGGAAAATGCAGATTATGAGGAGAATACGAATATCCTGTTTCTATTCATACCCAACTCAACCAACCAATACACATGACTCGCCAGATGGATATTAATATATTATGATTTTGAACGAATCAGCAAACTCTCAAAATTTATAACCATTTTTCATTCTAATTATTTTCGCTATCTCATCTTGCTTGCGCCACCAGCCCACCACCCATCACTGTTGCATTCGAAATCAAAATCAGAACCACACAGCCTCTTTAAAAGCTGTTGATTTCCTTTTTTTTTTTTCAAAAGCTCTAGTTGTTACACCATATTTATTTGATAAAAGTCAAAAAACAATTTAAAACAGAAGTTACTTTTATGAACAAAACTCACAAAATAATATTTGATACAATTATTTTAAAAATAAAAAAATTATATTATATATTAGATATAAATATAAATATAAATGTAAATACAAAAGGTATTAAAACTAACTTTAAAAAAACATCTCTCAATATTTTTAAAACCATTTCTAACCTTCGAAAGCAAAAAATATAAACACAATAAATTTTTATTTTATAAAATACAAAAATATCAATATACAAACCCACCCTAAAGATCCTATCAAATCACGGCAATTGCTGAAAGGACAAAATATTTCTTCTTCCTGCAATTACCTTTTCTCTCACTTTTCCCAAATCAGATCAATACCTTAGCCATTCCCATGTGAAACAAAAAGGTATATACAATTTGGAACAAAAAAGATAGAGAGTTGGTGTTGTATTATTATCATTACCACTCTAAATAATAACAAAACCATTTCTTGAAGAAACATTGATGATTAATTGGGCGACTATATTTTGTAACCAAAGAAAATGATAGAATTTGAAGTTGTTGGTACTACTATGAGAAATAAACGTGCCTTAATCAAAGGAAATCAACATAAAAATCAGTCCAGAATGCGAGGCAAAAACACAAAGAATTGAAAGTGGTCCTTGCGTGACGAAAAAAGGAGATTATAAGATGTAATTCAGCGACCATGATTCAATAAAAACAGAAGTATTAAACAGTGAGAGAGGGTGAGAAAAAGAAAGAGACCTGAAACCCCAAGATCATAGCCAAAAAGCGAGCCACCAAGGGCTCCAACAACACAAGTGAAGGCAAAATAATGAGTGAATCTGTGCTCATAAAGATGAGCCCTTTTGGTATGCCCTCCTTCTACCACTCCTCCTGCCATTTTCCTCTGTGAAAAAGTGATTGTGATAGACACTCTTTTGTTCTCAAAGACCAACTAGCAGAGTAGAATCAAAAATTGATAGTCAGTTCAAAGGTTTTTATAAATGTTTCTGAGTCAACGCTGCTTCTGTTAAAATATCCATATCTCAGTTTTTTTAAACTAAAAACTGGTAAGAAAGACGAAAAATTGGAAAAGCCAGTTAAGGATGGGAGGAAAGTAAGGAAGTCATTGTTTGAAATTTGTTGTTTTAATCCAATCCTTTCTTACAAAATGGATAATGCCAACTGTTCAAAAGTTAAAAAGTTTGAAACTTAAAACAAACAGAACCATTGTAACAACTAGCTGGTACACAAACTCTAGCTCTGACATGGATAGTGGATAGAGACAAATAACAATCGTCCTATTTATACAACAATGAATATTTATTTCAACAAAATAAACCTTTTTTTCTCAAAGTGGCGGCCATGTATATATATTAATTTAATAAGAACTGTGTAATTTGTTCGTTTAAAATTAAAAGTCACATATTGAGATTAATATTTTTAATATTTATTTTTTATTTGAATTAATGTTAAATAATTTTTTTTTCAAGAGATATGGACTCTTTACTATTTTCTTTGAATTTTATACATATGTGTTTAATAGTCAAATTAAAAGGTTCCGATTTCTGATCATATCATCCATAACGGTCAACTATTGGGGCAATACAAGTTGAGGTATGAAAATATTAAAATTTAAAAGACGTATTAATTAGATATATTTAATGATCATACTATTTGTACACTAAAAGATATTGTCTTTTTAAAACATTTATTAAATTTGGACGGTATATGTAAGAATTAAGATCGTATATTCAAGTTTTATTTTTATTATATTGCTAAAAATATATTTATTAATTTAATTAAAAATATAAATAAATAAATAAAAGTGAATGGAGATTATTTTATCATCAAAAGATTGTAGAGTAGATACGGATATAACCAATTATGTTTTAGATAATGACAAATTATTAGGCTTACTTGGCTACATCGTAACCACCTTCTCAGACTATCTGATTTATCATTAAAGCCAGCACCACGTCAACTGGTCAACCACCGCAACCATATCTCTTAATTTTATTTATTTTTTTTAAATATTAAAATTGAGAACCTTAACTTAAAAAAATTAGAAATTAAAATAAAGGAAAACTGAAAATGTCAAATTTAAAGTTCAAAAAATAGGAACAATATATCAATACTCTAAAATTAAGATTGATGGAAACAATGCTACATAAGATGGAAGATTGATCAATATTCTACAACTCATATATATAAAGAAATTTCAAAGGTTTTCTTTTCTTTGCAAGGGTGTCAACTGTCAAGACAGCAATTGTTGCGTTTGGCGGATTATTGGTTCAAAAAAATAATAATCAAGGATTGAAAAATAACGAAAGCGAAGTTGTTGCATATGTTCAACACTCGGCTAATTTCTTTGTTCACTTGCTACAATGCATCTCAAATGACCCCATGATCTTCCATATGCCATCACAAACCAATGCAAGAATACTAACACCAGAAGAAAGTCCATTGCCTTTTGAAACCGTGTCGCTAGAACAATTGCGGTTGAGATGAGCGTGGCAAGAACAAGGTGGCATTGTTGCCGAATCCCAGACTTTGGAAAATAACAGGCCAAGGCACCAATGCAAGAGAAGATGAAATTATTAAATTATTGAGTAGTATATATATTAATAATATTTATTTGTTTTCATTAAATTATTAAATTTGATCTCACAATAATTTTTTATTCAATTTTTGACACTTGATAGTCAATTTGAGAACTTCATATTAGATGTCCATTATAATGATTAATTTTTAAATTTAAATAAAATTGATATTCTTTCTTAAAAATCGACTCAAAAGAATATTATCTATCTATTTGTGTTTCTTCTTTTGAAATTATCTTTAGTTTTTTTTTATAATAACTACACTAATTGAATGATTTTTTTCAACTATTAATATCATCAAGAACTAATTGTATAAAAGTTAAGTTTTAAATGATTGTTTAACGACATATACAAAAAAAGACATTTTGATTATATTGTCAAGGTTTCAAAATATAAAATATAAAAAATTAAATTTTAAATTATGTGTTATTATTTAAATTACTATTTTAATATTTTAATTTATAATTAGATATTTTAAAATATAATTATAACAACAATTATGCTACGTATACATAAAATAATTACTTTTACAGAATAAATCTTAAAATATAAATTTTGAAATACAAAATACACATTAAAAATAAGTTAATATATGTATTTATACTCAAATTTATAGTAGATAATTTGATAACTAATTTTTTATATAAACATAATGTTTTTATTAAAAAAATTATTATCATGTTATATATATTTTGACCCTATTATAAAAATTTTCTGGATTCATCACTCACTCGCTTACTCGATTCATGCAAAACAAAATAATAGCTGCTCCAAAAAGCACAACGGACAATTCTCCATAAAAACTGAATTTTAATTTTGGCCAGGTTTGTTTGGCTCTATTGTTCTAGTTAGTTATGATAGGAACATAATTCCCTACTTACAAAAATTAGAGGAGCAACAATATCCACTCATAACAAATATTAACACTAGCACAATAATACTTAATAGCAGCAAAAAAATCATATAAACAAGAAATTAGAAATAAGCTAATACACCAAGATTTTTAACGTGGAAAACTGCCTCAATGAGAGAAATAAAAACTACGAGTCACTAAGACCAGGATATAGATTCACTATGATGAAAAATAGGGTACAAAAGAGTCACAAATTACTGCACAAAACCTGCATACAACAAGCCAAACAACCCAAACTTCAAAACTTATAAAACAAGAACAAGAAGATGAAAATACCACAAAAACAAAGCTACTGTGCGTGGCAAATATCTCCAATTACAAATATCAAATTAAAAATCCGAACGGTGAAATCAAAGAACCAGATGTGTAAAACACACTGTCCAAATTTGAGCTCGATCCAACGGTTAACGCATCTGCAACAACCAATTTACAGAGACAGCTTTGTATATGTGCGAAAATGACTTTCTCTCTTCTCTTCTCTATAGTGTTTGGTATTCTCTTGCAAAATGACCTCTCTCACTCAACCCTAACTCACCTCAGCCACTTAACTATTTATGGGCTTAGATACTAGAATTTAGACTTTTTCTCCACATAGGAAGGGAATCCAAAAATCCAACAAATCTCCCCCTCACGACTATGTGGAGGTAACCGCCAATCCGGCGATTAAGCAACAAACTTCAAACTTTCATCTTGGTAATGCCTTGGTCATCATATCAGAACCATTCTCATTAGTATGAACCTTTTCAAGTTTCAATAACTCAACATCCAAAACATCACATATCCAATGATACCTCACATCAATATGTTTGGATCGAGAATAAAAAGTAGAATTTTTACCAAGATGTATAGCACTTTGACTATCACAAAACAACACATACCTCTCTTGAGTAAACCCGAGTTCTTTCAAGAATTTCTTCATCCAAAGAATCTCCTTGCATGCTTCGGTAATGGCAATAAACTCAGCATTGGTAGTAGACAAAGCAACACATTTTTGCAATCTTGATTGCCAAGACACATCTCCACCCACAAAGTTGATCAAGAAGCCTAAAATGGACCTTCTAGAATCAATATCTCCTGCCATGTCTGAGTCAGTGTAACCAACTAGAATAGGCTTATCACTTCCATAACACAACTTCATGCTAGAAGTACCACGAAGATATCTCATTATCCATTTTATAGCATTCCAATGCTCTTTTCCTGTGTTTGAAACAAAACGACTAACACAACCAACATCATGAGCTATATCCGGTCTTGTGCACACCATAGCATACATTAAACTACCCACGGTTTATGCATATGGAACTTTTTCCATGTCTTTCTTCTCTTCATCACTTGATGAACTTTGCTTGCAACTCAATTTAAAGTATGTAGCAAGAGGAGTACTAACGGCCTTTGCTTTCTTCATTTAAAACCTGTGCAACATTGTCTCTATGTATTTTTCCTGTGACAACCAAAGCTTTTTCTCCTTTCTATCACGCTCGATTCTTATACCAAGAATCTCTTTTGCTGGCCCAAGGTCCTTCATTGCAAATGACATTGCAAGTTGCTTCTTCAACATATCAATCTTAGAAGCATTCTGACCAACAATAAGCATGTCATCAACATATATCAAAAGGATAATAAAATCATTACTAGCAAACTGTTTAACAAATACACATTGATCAGAAGTAGTCTTCTTGTAGCCTTGTTCTTCCATAACAGACTCGAACTTCTTGTACCATTATCTTTGAGCTTGCTTCAAGCCATACAAGCTCTTCTTCAGTTTGCAAACATGATCCTCTTTGCCTTTTACCATAAAACATTCAGGTTGTTCCATGTAAATTTCATCCTTAAGATCACCATGAAGGAAAGCAGTTTTCACATTCATCTGCTCTATCTCTAAATCAAGACTTGCAGTCAAACTCAAAACAGTCCTAATAGAAGATCTTCTCACAACCGGTGAAAAGATTTCATTATAGTCAACTTCTTTTATCTGCCTGTAGCCCTTGACCACCAATCTAGCCTTGTACCTTAGACACTGAGAATTTTCTTCATGCTTCAACCTATAAACCCACCTGTTCTGCAAATCTTTCTTTCTTTTTGGCAACTTCACGAGCTCAAATGTTTGATAATCATACAAGGGTTTCATTTCATCTTGCATTGCATCAAACCATTTCTTATTGTCGTCACCTTCCATAGCTTCCTCATAACATTCATGTTCTCTCCCATCAGTCAATGTCACATATCCATCAGTAAATATTACATACTCACTAGAAGGATACCTCGTTGAAGGTCGTCGCTCTCTAGTAGACCGCCTAGGATGAAAACCTGGTGGATTTTTAGGTAGCTCAGGTTGATTAGCATCATCATCAACTGGAGCATCAATCGGATCTCCCATCTCCTGGTCATCGGGGACTAAAGGCTCATTTTGATGCATATGCTCCTAATCTTGATTCTTTGCTAGTTTTGACAAAGGAAGAGGTTGAACTGGATCTATATCAGTCAAGTCACTACTCTCTTGTGATTGACTCTTCTCTGCCTTATCAATGTCTTCAATGGTCTGGTCTTCAACAAACTCTACATCACGACTTCTCACAAGCTTCTTTTCAACTGGATTATAAAGCCTATAACCAAACTCATCTTGACCATACCTAATAAAATTGCACTGCCTTGTCTTCACATCCAACTTGGACCTCTCATCCTTTGGAACATGAACAAATGCTTTGCATCCAAAGACTCTCAAGTGACCATACGAGACATCTTTTCCCGACCAAACATGATCCGGAACATCATTGTTCAAAGTAATTGTAGGACTCAGATTAATCACATGAGCCGCTGTAAGTAGCGCTTCACCCCAAAAGACTTTAGGTAGCTTAGCTTTAGTAAGCATACACCTAACTCTTTCAATCAGTGTTCTATTCATCCTTTTTTCCAAACTATTCAACTGAGGTGTTTTAGGAGGTGTATTTTCATGCCTAATCCCTTGCTGCTTGCAATACACATTAAATGGTCCACAATACTCACTACCATTATCAGTGCGAATATATTTAAGCTTTTTACCTGTTTGACTCTCAACCAAAGCTTAGAATTGTTTGAACTTTTCCAAAGCTTGGTTCTTTGTTTTCAAAGCATAAGTCCAAAGCTTTCTTGAATGATCATCAATAAAAGTAATAAAGTAAATAGCTCTACTAAAAGACCGTACCTTCAAAGGACCACAAATATCGGAGTGCACCAATTCCAAGAAGTCTGATTTTCTTGAAGGTTGATGCTTTTTGAAGGATAATCTTCTTTGTTTGCCATTCATGCAATGAGAACATTTCTCCAACTCTGCATTCTTCAAACCTGAAAGAGCATCCTTTCGAGCCAAATAACTAAGTCCTTTTTCACTAATATGACCAAGTCGTCTGTGCCACAATCTACAAACTTCTTTACTTTTAATCGCATTCACACTACCTTTTGAAATCATGGCATGCATCACATACAAACTTGAAGTACCTTTTTCTCGAGCCACCACTAAGTTACCGTTGGTAAGCTTCCATTGTCCAAAGTCGAAAGTGTTTACAAAGCCTTCATTATCAAGCCTTTTAACTGAAACCAAATTCAAGCAAACATCTGGAGCGTGTCTAACATCTTTAAGTAGTAGCTTTATTCCCATAATGGTCTCAAGACAAACATCACCTACACCAACAACCTTGGCCAAGCCATCATTACCCATCTTAAGTACTCCAAAATTACCTGGAGTATAAGAAGTGAAGAACTCCTTCTTCGATGTAACATGTAATGAGGCGCCACTATCAATTACGCAGCTGAACTCATCATCAGAAACAAGATTGACCTTGTACTCATAATCAGTAATATCAACAGTAAGAAGATCATCTGAAATAGAAGATACACGATCATTACCACTATCATCCTTCTTTTCTTGCTTACCTTTGTTTTCCATTTTCCAAAGATAGCAATATTTTTTAACGTGACCCATTTTGTGATAGTAGTGACACTCAACATTGTTATATCTTCCCTTGGATTTGCTCCTGCTTTTACCTCCACGCTTTTGAACTGTATTCTGATTTCTTCTCCTGGTTTCAATGACTAACATTTCAAAGTGTGACGAAGAATTCTGCGTCTTCCTTCTCATCTCTTCATTTAAAATGCCACATTTAACAAGTTGCATGCTCACTTTACCATTCGGAGCAGAATTCGTAAGAGAGATACGAAATGTCTCCCAAGAATCTGGTAGAGTATTTAGCAACCACAATCCTTGAACCTCATCTTCAAACTTGATTCCCATGCTTGACAACTGATCCAGAACTCCTTGAAATTTATTCAAGTGATCTAATACTTGTGACCCCTCCTTGTATCTCATCAACATAATCAACAAGTACAATTTATTATTGTCAGACTTGGAAGCATACAAGGATTCAATTTGATTCCACAAAGCCCTAGCACAAGTCTCATTAGCAATGTGATTGTAAACATTATCATCCACCCATTGCCTAATAAAACCACAAATTTGTTGGTGTTCAAACTCCCATTCTTAATCTGTTTTAGATTCTGGTTTTTGTGTAGAAAATATGGGTAAATGTAGATTTTTGACAAATAACAAATCTTTCATTTTGCCCTTCCATAGATGGTAATTAGTGCCATTCAAACTTATCATCCTAGTAGAATTATTTGCCTCCATCTTTCAAGCAAGTTATAACCAAATACCCAAAACTGAGCTCTGATGCCAATTGATAGGAATAAAACACAATTCCCTATTTGCAAGAATTAGAGGAGCAACAATATCCAGTCACAACAAGTATTAACACCAGCACAATAATACCCAATAGCAGCAAAAAAATCACATAAACAAAAAATTAGAGACAAGCTAACACACCAAGATTTTTAACGTGAAAAACCTCCTCAATGAGAGAAGTAAAAAAGAACAAGTGTCTAATTTAAGTAATGTGCATAGTTGATGACTGAATCTGAATTCAAAAATAGAGATCAATTGAAGATACTAGTATAAGTACATGAATACATCTATCACCCAGAGACGGTTCATCAATGTATGATATCCATCACATATTCACATTGACATAACATAAATTTAGAAATTGAAACCAAATCCCCAACCCACCTATGATGACACACTTTAATTTCTTAATTTGAAGGAATGCCACACTTTCAGGAACTACTGAGTATTGATCCTTAATCGGAAACTCCGCTATCCATTCAAATGATAAGATCTATTCACCACTCCTGCATTACCAACACTCCATTCCCACACGCTTGAAATTTCATTGGAAAAAGAGGAATTAATTGCATGAAATTGAAAATTTAACATCCAAGCGAAGAAAAACAGAGGGTTTTAGTTTCAGTTAATTAGTGGATTGCATGTTAGGGTTCGAAAGGAGAGACGTGAGCAGCACACTAAGAAGATCTGGGAAGGGGTGTGACGAGGTTTCGATGCGACAGAAGTTCAGTGCAATGGAGGTTCGGTATGATGGCGGTGTAAGGCTGAGAGGCACCGCCAATGGAATGTGGAGACGCAGACGTATTGTGATTGAAATGAGGAGCTCGAGGTGACAACCCTGGTTTTAATATTTTTCGACGAAAAATTTTAAATTACAAACCAATTTTTTTCTATAATAATTTAACTAAACGCAGCATTGTGTCCATTGAAATACAGAAAAATTTTCTGTCAGTAATTCTTTTCCATAAAAAACCACTAATTTTTCGGATAGAATTATCAACAGATTCTCTTTTTCGTTTGTCCCCATCGCTCCAAAAATTTGACCTGTCATCATCAAGTCCGGCCGGTCTCCGATCCCTTTCACAACTCATACAAGTGACATCTTGTACATTGGCGATTTGGCATTGTCTGTGGGGACTAGCCAAATCTTGGCGACATAACGGAGGAATTTGAGGAGCAATCCTCGAGCTATCACCATGAATCCAACCCCCCAAAATCTAACGCGTAAACCACGAAACGATATTCCCCTACCAACCCACGGGAAGATAACTAGTGTAGCACACCATCAGTCAATCTTTGACAGACAACAAATACGGGAAGACAGAATTTCCAAAAATACCGATGGGCTAGGAGAAAAGGCAATCCAAATAATTCAAGAGCTATTTGAAAAGGTATAAACCCTAGAGGGGTGGATTGCTTCCAAAGAGCGATATCAGCCAGAACACATGAGTCAAGCGACCTCCAGGAGCCGATCAGTGCGAGAAACCTAGAACGAAAAATCACTCAACTGGCGCCATAGAAAACATCCAAATTGTAGCACGTCCCTCAAGCCAGAACACCGACAAAACGATGAAGATAGGAGGCACTGCCAAGATCCCAAACGGACAACGAGCGAGCACGTCATAATAGGAGCCACCCGGTTCACCAAGAAAATCTTAAAGGGCAAGTTACCAAAAGGTATTGACAAGCCGACAAACATAAAATACGATGGCATGAAAGAGTCCCAGGAACACCTAACGGCCTTCGAAGCCAGGATAAACCTGGAAGGAGTCGCCAACGTGGTCCGATGTAGGGCATTCCCGGTAACCCTGGCCGGTCCTGCGATCAAGTGGTTTAGCATCCTCCCAAATGGCTCGATCACCATTTTTTACGATATCTCCAGGAAATTTATACCACAATTCACCACTAGAATTGCCAAAGCAAAATACCTGATCAACTTGCTCAAAGTCACCTAACGACAAGACAAACCCACGAGGAAGTACCTTGACAGGTTCAACGACGAGTACCTAACGGTCGATGAGTTCAAAAATTCCATGGCCAACCTTTGTTTGACCAACGGACTCATGAATGAAGACTTTTGGAAACACCTAACCACCAAGCCGGTGTGGACGATGCATGAGATTCAGAACATGACAAGAGAGTACATAAATGACAAAAAGCTCAGCAAGTTGTGACTGCCAATAAACGACACCATGGCAACACGGCACAACGGAGCAAACCCCACCCAAAGAAACCCCAAAGGAGCATTTGAAGCCTGCCCCCACAAACCGACCACCTAGAGTAGAAAAATTCACAAACTACACATCTCTACTAGTCTCAATCACAGAGATCTATCATCAGATAGCAAAGCGAGGCATCCTCCTAAGGGCACAACAATTGAAGGAATGGGCAAGCAACAACAAAAGCCTATATTTTGATTATCACAAAGGATACGAGCACAAGACTCAAGACTGCTTCGATCTGAAAGACGTCCTGGAACAAGCCATCTGAGATGCAAAACTTCTCGAGTCATAGATATATTTAATTAGTGTTATGAAAAATAATTAAAAAAATAGAGAAGATCAGAGGGATTTAATTTAGAGGCATTAGAAGCCAAATGAGAATGGATGACGAATAATATAAGGACAGATAAAAGAGATAGAAAAAGGGATGCATTTGTTTGTGTCTGTGTCTGTGTCTATGTGGTTTGATTAACGTATATGCTACACTTCAAAACTCATCAAAGTAAAAATCAACATTCACAGTTTTATATATATATATATATATATATATATATATATATATATATATATATATATATATATATATATATATATATATATATATATTATGATGATTAATTAAAAGATTCAACATTCTTGCAACATAAAAATAATTAATTAAGAGTGAAATAGCAAGAATAAAAATACATATTACTACTTATGTACACGTAAAAGAAAAGAAAAAAAACAAGTGTCTAATTTAAGTAATGTGCATAGTTGATGACTGAATCTGAATTCAAAAATAGAGACTCAATTGAAGATATTAGTATAAGTACATGAATACATCTATCACCCTGAGACGGTTCGTCAATGTATGATATCCATCACATATTCATATTGACATAACATAAATTTAGAAATTGAAATCAAATCCCCAACCCACCTATGATGACACACTTTAATTTCTTAATTTGAAGGAATGCCACACTTTCAGGAACTATTGAGTATTGATCCCTAATCAGAGACTCCGCTATCCATTCAAATGATAAGATTTATTCATCACTCCTGCATTACCAACACTCCATTCCCACATGCTTGAAATTTTGTTGGAAAAAGAGGAATTAATTGTATGAAATTGAAAATCTAACATCCAAGCGAAGAAAAATGGAGGGTTTCAGTTTCAGTTAATTAGTGGATTGCATGTTAGGGTTCGAAAGGAGAGACGCGAGCAGCACACAGAGAAGATCCGGAAAGGGGTGTGACGAGGTTTCGGTGCGATAGAAGTTCAGTGCAATGGAGGTTTGGTGTGATGGCGGTGTAAGGCTAAGAGGCGTCGCCGATGGAATGTGGAGACGCAGACGTATCGTGATTGAAATGAGGAGCTCGTAGTGACAACCCTTGTTTTAATATTTTTTGACGGAAAGTTTTAAATTACAAACAAATTTTTTGTCTATAATAATTTAATTAAACGCAGCATTGTGTCCATTGAAATACAGACGAATTTTCTGTCAGTAATTATTTTCCATAAAACCACTAATTTTTCGGACAGAATTATCGACAGATTCTCTTTTCCCATTTGTAATTCATACTAATTCGTTTTTCTTTATTTTCGACGAAAATTTCCTTGCAAAATCTGTATGTATTTCCATGGGATAAAATCTGTCGAAAATAACGCAACATTTTGTCCATTTAAATACAGACGAATTTTCTCGCGGTAATTATCTTCCATAAAAAACACTAATTTTTTTGACAGAATTATCGACAAATTCTCTTTTCCTTTTGTAATTGATGCTAATTCATTTTCTTTATTTTCGATGAAAATTTCCTTGCAAAATCTATCTGTATTTTCATGGGATAAAATCTGTCGAAAATATCCATTTGTAATAAGTAGTTTTCTAGTAATGATGGTCCATTTTCAATGAAGGGGCGGCCGGTTGGCCGAGACAGCAATCCGTTAGTAAGGAGGGGCAGTCGTGGCTATTGAGTAGGCCATTCGTTAATAGAGGACAAGGCAGAGGTGAGAGGGCAAGGCAGGGAGTAGGCGAGCCTCAAAGGAGGGGGCGGTCCGCCGCTGGTGGAAGGGTACGTGTGGCCTAGGCTTCTGTCTGTCCTGGGGGAGCGGCAGGCGATCGAAGGGCAGAAGGGCGGGTGGGTGGACATTCGTTCGATAAACACAAAATTTTAGAATAAAATAAAACACAAAATAGAAAACTTTTAAATTTCATATTTGAGATATATATACCTTGTGGAGATCTTTTTTTTTAAAGAAATTGTTACGTATGTGCTGTAAAAAGTTTATGTTTCGCAGTTAAGAATTTCTATAATTTGTTTGATCTAACTATATTTTGTCTTTCATTTCACACATTTATGTGTTTACTTTATAAATTTATTTTTTATTACTAATATTTATGTGCTTCTCATTTTAAATTTTTGGACAACCTATTTTGTAACAAACGAGTAATAAATATAAAGAAAGATTAAGCCGTCTTGAGATTATCAGCTGGGAAGATAACATATGTGTATTATGTAATAATGATGTGGAATATATATACGACTTGTTTTTAGGCTGTATATTTTCTTGGCAGGTTTAGAGTGTTTGGTTATCGGTAATTAGCCGACAGTGATCTTTTCCGGTGTCGATGAAAGAACATTTCCTTTGTTGGACAGAGGAACCGAGGAGGAAGGCTGATAGAGAGCAATGGTTGAGATGCTTTTACGCGATTCTTTGGAACATCTGGTTGGAAAGAAATAGAAGAACTTTTAGAATAAAAGCAAATGTGCGGAAGATATTATCAGCATGACCGTGATGAGCTATAACGGGTGAAAAGGGGTGGATCCGTTTAATTGTTGATGGCTATGCCGGAGATGACATGGGATTCTTTTTTGTGTTGTTGTGTTAGTTCTCTAATTTTGATTTGGTGTATTGTCAGGTTAGTTTGTTCCACTATATTGTGTTGAGATCCTTGTTTATATATATATATATATATATATATAATTTCAAAAAACACAAAAATTAAGCATTTTTTACCTCCCTTTTGATGATAAACACAAAAAAATTGGATAGAAATATAAAAAGTAAACACAAATAATTTGGGTATATAATGAGTTTTTTTAATGAAATTTATGTTTTTGTGTGCAAAAATTTTTATGTTTTGTAGTTAAAAACTTGTGTTTTTTATTTTATGTTCATATTCATAAATTGTAGTATTTTTTACTAAAGGTATTGTGTTTTTTATTTTTTTAGTTAAAATTTTTTTTGTGACAAATATTCAGAAAATAAACACAAAACTTTTTGAAATAAAATGCAGAATTTGTGAAAGAAAACATAAGAATTTTATATTTTTGTTTTATTTATTTTGTTTATAAACATTTTTTTTTAAATATTTGTTTTTCTTTTTTCTTTTTTTGGTTTTTTTTCCCTTTTTTTTTCTTCTTTTACTTTCTTTTTGTTTTTGTTATCTAAAAAAATAAAATGGGAAAAAATATAGAGCTAAGCAATAAAGAAAAGTAAAGAAAAAAAAAGGATGAGCAAGAAAAACAATAGTAGAGGAAAATGAATTAAAAAACGAAAATAAAAAAAGTAGGATCAACATTAGTAAAAAAAATAAAGCATGTTGTAAAATAAATAAATAAAAAAATATAATAAATATAAAATAAAGAAGTGTAAACAAAAGACTCTAATATTGATATTCATCAATATAATTATCTCACTATAATAATAGAAGTAATTCATATATTTACTAGTATTATATATGTATTGCAACTTAAAACCCACGGAGAAATATAGAAAGAGAGAGAATTTTATATGTTATTGTAGTGTGTATTGCTTCAGAACAAACTCATATTTATACATGTATAGAGTCCTCTTTTTTTAATTTCATTAAATATAATTTTTCTTGGTAACAAAAAGCTGAGCCGCCCATGTTAAATGGGAATCCATCTCATAATTATCACAACACTTCTCTTTGAATGACTATTTAGGATTATACATCATTAAAACCGTACTAAAAAAAATTCAATAGAAAAAAAAACTTTAGTGAAAGAAAAAGAGTATAAAATCTTTTGTGATGGGGATTGCCACATTAAAAACCTTGTCAAGAAAAATCAAATGGGAAAAAACCTGAACAAGGGAAAAAGAGTACAGTCTCTCCCTCTTATCGACATTATTTAATATCTCGAAATCGGCGCATCTCAATCTGATGTACCAATTTTTCAAAGGAAGATTTTGGGAGTGACTTTGTAAATAAATCTGCTAGATTATCGCTTGAGCGGGTCTGTTGGATATCAATTGTTCCTTAATTTTAAAGGTCATGAGTGAAGAAGAATTTGGGAAAAATATATTTTGCTCTATCACCTTTGATGTATCCACTCTTAAGTTGAGCAGTGCATGCTGTATTATTTTCAAACAGAACAGTTGGAGCTATCTTATGATCAATCAATCAACATGATAACAGAATATATTGGATTGAACTCCTGAACCAAAAACACTTGCGACTAGCTTCATGTATTGCTAGTATTTCAGCATGATTAAAGGATGTTGCTGCAATCGTCTGTTTCGTGGACCTCCATGATATAGCTGTACCACCATATGTGAACAGATATCCTATTTGAGATCTCCCTTTGTGTGGGTCAGACAAGTATCCTATATCGGCATAGCCAACTAGTTGTGACTTGGATCCATATGGATAAAACAATCTCATATCAACTGTTCTATAAAGATATCGAAAGATTTGTTTGATTCCATTTCAATGTCTTTTGGTTGGAGAGGAACTATATCTTGCTAATAAATTCACAGCAAATGATATACTGGGTCATGTATTATTAGCAAGATACATTAGCACTCCAATGGCACTAAGATATGGTACTTCAAGACTAAGGATATCTTTATTTTTTTTCTTTAAGACAGAATTGATCTTTTTCCACATTCAAAGACCTTACGATCATTGGGGTTCTTAATGGATGTGACTTATCTATATAAAATCTCTTTAAGATCTTTTTTGTGTATATTGTTTGATGAATAAAGATCTTATTTTTTGTATGCTCGATCTGCAGGCCGAGACAAAATTTAGTCTTTTCAAGATCTTTCATCTCAAACTCTTCTTTTAGAGCTTTTATAATTGTTGGAATCTCTTCAGGAGTTCCAGTGATATTTAAATCATCAATGTACACAGCAATTATAATGAATCCAGATACAGATTTCTTTATGAAAATACATGGGTAGATATTATCATTCTTGAATCCATTTTTTACCAGATACTCAATAAGACGATTATACCACATTCGTCCAGATTGCTTTAGACTATATAAAGATCTTTGCAATTTGACTGTGTATAATCCCTGTGAACATTCATTGGATGGTTTAGATATCTTTAGTCATTTAGGAACTTTCATATAGATATCACGATCTAATGAACTATATAAGTAGGCTGTTACCACATCCATTAAATGCATACGTAGTTTATCATATGCGGATAAACTGGCTAAATAACGCAATGTTATTTGTATCCATTACAGCGGAATATGTTTATTCATAATCTATACCGGACCTTTGTGAAGAAACCTTGTGCCACAAGTTGAGTTTTATAGCATACAACTTCATTTTTCTCATTTTGTTTTCTCACAAATATCCATCTGTATCCAACAAGTTTTACATCTTCTGCTATACGGACTACAGATCCAAAGACTTCATGTTTTGCAAGTGAGTCTAATTCAGCCTTCATAGCTTCTTTCATTTTTGGACAATCATTCATTTGTTGACATTCTTCGACTGTTCTTAGCTCAAGATCCTTACTTTCATGCATGATATTTAATGCTACATTATCTGCAAATATTTCATTGATAATTGTCCTTTTCAGGTCTCATTTTTCTCCTGTAAAGACATAATTTATCAAGATCTCATCATTTTCAGAATTTTCAGGTACCTGAATGTGTAACACCCTAACTTTTAGCACGTCTTGATCGTACTAAAGATAAGGCGTTATCCTTTTGTCAGCTATTTAATATTGAACTTCTACATGTTAACTTGTCGATAGTTTTTCAGAAAAACAAAATTCTTTTTATTTTGATATATACCTCAAGCTCAACTATGTCAGATAAACATATACTCACATAACTATTATTAATACATAATAATAATTCATGCAAGACTCAACTATAAACCTACCCCTCTATAAAAATACACTTTAAAACATCAAGGGCGAGGGGAAAATAAAATCAAAGATTAAACCAAAAACTAAAAATACGATTACATATATATGTAAAACCTTGTGGATTAGTCGCGGCTCCTCGTCGAGGATTCCTGAACCTGTTGCTAAAACAAAAGATATGTTAGGGGTGGTGCACGAAATTGTGATCACACTTTTCACAACTCCACACAACTAACCAGCAAGTGCACTGGGTCGTCCAAGTAATATCTTACGTGAGTAAGGGTCGATCCCACGGAGATTGACGGCTTGAAGCAAGCTATGGTCATCTTGTAAATCTCAGTCAGGCGGATTCAAATGGTTTTGAGGTTTTGATAATTAATAGATAAAAACATAAAATAAGATAAAGATACTTATGTAATTCATTGGTGAGAATTTCAGATAAGCGTTTGAAGATGCTTTGTTGCTTCTGAATCTCTGCTTTCCTGTTATCTTCCTCCAATTATGCATCCTCCCTTCCATGGCAAGCTGTAAGTTGGTGGATGACCGCTGTCAATGGCTATCATCCGTCCTCTTAGTGAAAATGGTCTGACTACGGCTCTCACCACAGGGCTAATCATCTGTCGGTTCTCACTTGTGTCGGAATAAGATCCATTGATCCTTTTGCACACTGTCACTGCGCCCAACAGTCGCGAGTTTAAAGCTCGTCACAGTCATCCCCTCCCAGATCCTACTCAGAATACCACAGATAAGGTTTAGACTTTTTGGATCTCAGAAATGCTGCCAATTGTTTCTAGCCTATACCACAAAGGTTCTGATCTCACTGATTTGAATGCTCTGTTGTCAGGAGATGCTAGTCAAACACATGGATCAGAGACCCAAGAGAATATACTCCAGCTGGCGTCCAATGATTACGTTGAACATCATGTAGACCGTTTGTGGTTGTCAGGCACGAGGATCTTGGCTAAGCGAGTACTGAAGATAATGGGTGATTGTCACGGATCATCCCTTCAGTCTGACTTAACGGAATTAAGTACGAGAGTATATCTTGGAGAAGAAGTAGGCGTGAATTGAAAGAAAAACAATAGTACTTGCATTAATTTTTGAGGAACAGCAGAGCTCCTCACCTTAATCTATGAGGTGTAGAAACTCCACCGTTGAAAATACATAAGAACAAAAGGTCTAGGCATGGCCGAATGGCTAGCCTCCCAAATGGCATAAGAATTCGAAAACAGGGAAAGAAGACCCCCATACAATAGTAAAAAGTGCTATTTATACTAAACTAGTAAACTAGGTTTACAGAAAATAAGTAGATAGTGCAGAAATCCACTTCCGGGGTCCACTTGGTGTATGCTTGGGCTGAGCTTTGAAGCTTTCACGTGCATAGGCCATCCTTGGAGTTAAACGCCAGCTTGGGTGCCAGTTTGGGCGTTTAACTCCAGCTTTGGTGCTAGTTCTGGCGTTTTACGCCAGAAAAAGTCTCTGGTGGCCGTTTGGACGCCAGTTTGGGCCATCATGTCTCAGGCAAAGTATAGACTATTATACATTGCTGGAAAGCCCAAGATGTCTACTTTCCAACACAAGTGAGAGCGCGCCAATTGGGAGTTCAGAATCCAACAGCATTTACAGTCCTTTCTCAGCCTCTGAATCAGATTTTTGCTCAGGTCCCTCAATTTTAGCCAGAAAATACCTGAAATCAAAGAAAAACACAAAAATTCATAGTAAAGTCCAGAAATGTAAATTTTGCATAAAAACTAACAAAAATATACTAAAAAGTAACTAAAACATACTAGAAATTACCTAAAAACAATGCCAAAAAACGTATAAATTATCTGCTCATCACAACACCAAACTTAAATTGTTGCTTGTCCCCAAGCAACTGAAAACAAAATAGGATAAAAAGGAGAGAATATACAATAAATTTCAAAATATCAATGAAGTTTAGTTCCAATTAGATGAGCGGGACTAGTAGCTTTTTACTTCTGAACAGTTTTGGCATCTCACTTTATCCTTTGAAATTCAGAATGATTGGCATTTATAGGAACTCAGAATTAAGATAGTGTTATTGATTCTCCTAGTTCAGTATGTTGATTCTTGAACACAGCTACTTATGAGTCTTGGCCGTGATCCTAAGTATCTTATTTTCCAGTATTACCACCAGATACATAATTGCCACAAACACATAACTGGGTGAACCTTTTTAGATTGTGACTCAGCTTTGCTAGAGTCCTCAGTTAGAGGTGTCCAGAGTTCTTAAGCACACTCTTTTACTTTGGATCACGACTTTAACCACTTAGTCTCAAGCTTTTCACTTGGACCTTCATGACACAAGCACATGGTTAGGGACAGCTTGAATTAGCTGCTTAAGCCAGGATTTTATTCATTTGGGCTCTCCTATCCACTGATGCTCAAAGCCTTGGATCCTTTTTACCCTTGCTTTTTGGTTTAAAGGGCTATTAGCTTTTTCTGCTTGCTTTTTCTTTTTCTTTCTTTTTTTCTATTTTCTCTTTTTTTTGCCTAATTTTTTTTCGCAAGCTTTGTATTTTTTACTTTTTTTTCTTGCTTCAAGAATCAATTTTATGATTTTTCAGATTATCAATAACATTTCTCTTTTTTCATTATTCTTTCAAGAGCCAACAATTTTAACATTCATAAACTTCACTATAAAAAATATGCACTATTCAAGCATTCATTCAGAAAACAAAAATTATTGCCACCACATCAAAATAATTAAACTAATTTCAAGATAGAATTCGAAATTCATGTACTTCTTGTTCTTTTGCAAATAGAAACATTTTTCATTTAAGAAAGGTGAAGGATTCATGGAAAACTCATAGCTTTAAGACATAGACACTAGACACTAATGATCATGTAATAAAGACACAAATATAGACAAAACATCAAGCATAGGAAACTGAAAAATAGAAAAATAAGAACAAGGAAATTAAAGAACAGGTCCACCTTAGTGATGGCGGCTAGTTCTTCCTCTTGAAGATCCTATGGAGTGCTTTAGCTCCTCAATATCTCTTCCTTGCCTTTGTTGCTCCTCCCTCATGGCTCTTTGATCTTCTCTGATTTTATGGAGGATGATGGAGTGCTCTTGGTGCTCCAGTCTCAGTTGCTCCATGTTGGAGCTCAATTCTCCTAAAGAGGTGTTGAGTTGCTCCCAATAGTTATGTGGAGGAAAATGCATCCCTTGAGGCATCTCAGGGACTTCTTGATGAGGGACTTCCTCATGCTTTTGTTGAGGTACACGAGTGGGCTCTCTTGTTTGCTCCATCCTCTTTCTAGTGATGGCTTTTGAGATGAATCTCTCCATCTCCCATGACTCGAAGTTGGAAGCAACTGCCTTCCCTTTCCTCTTCCTAGAGGTTTCTCCGGCCTTAGGTTCCATTAATGGTTATGGAAAAGTAAAAAGCAGAGCTTTTTTTCACACCAAACTTAAAAGGTTTGCTCGTCCTCGAGCAGAAGAAGAAAGAAATGATTAGAGGAAGAAGAGATGAAGGAGATAGAGGTGTGTGAATGGTTTGGCCAAGGGGAGTTTTGGGTGGTTATGATGTGTGAAAGTGAAGGAGTGATGAGGGGTATATATAGGGTAAGGGGGAGAGGGAATCCGTGTGCTAGGGGCTGGGTTTGGGAGGGAAATTCTTTGAATTTGAGTGAGTGGGGGTAGGTGGGTTGTATGATGGGAAAGAGTGGATGGATGTGAGTGGTGAAGAGGTTATGGGGAAGAGGGTCGAATTTGATAGGTGAATGGTGTTTGGGAAAGGGTGTTATGGAAAGGTGTGAAGAGGAGTGAGAATGGATTGGGGTAGGTAGGGATCCTGTGGGGTCTACGGATCCTGAGGTGTCAAGGATTTTTCATCCCTGCACCTTTTTAGCATTTAAACGCCCTCTGTGTGGCATTTCTGGCGTTGAACGCCAGGCTGCTGCCCATTTCTGGAATTAAACACCAGTCTGGCTGCCAGTTCTAGCATTTAACGCCCAGAATGCTGCCAGACTAGGCGTTAAATGCCCATTTTGCTACACTTACTAGTGTTTAATGCTAGCCAGACACCAGACACCCTTTCTGGCGTTTAACGCCCAGAATGGTGCCAGACTGGGCGTCAAACGCCCACTTTGCTAGCATTACTGGCGTTTAGCTCATCCTCCAAGGTGTGCTATTTTTTATTCCTGTTTTAATTTTGTAGCTGTTTTGTGACTTCACATGGTCATCAAACTAAAGAAGACATAGACTAACACTAGAAAATATAATGAAAAAGTAATTAATATAGATAAATAAAATTGGGTTGCCTCCCAATAAGCGCTTCTTTAATGTCAATAGCTTGACAGGAAGCTCTTACAGAGCTTCACAGATGCTCAGAGCATGGTTGTGGCCTCCCAACACCAAACTTAGAAGTTGAGTGTGGGGGCTCTGTCTGACTCTGTATTGAGAGAAGCTTTTCATGCTTCTTCTCCATGTTTACAGAAGAAGATCCTTGAGTCTTGAACACAAGGTTGTCCTCATTCAATTGCAGGACTAACTCTCCTCTGTCCACATCAATCATAGCCCTTGTTGTGGCTAGGAAGGATCTTCCAAGGATGATGGATTCATCCTCATCCTTCCCAGTGTCTAGGATTATGAAGTCAGCAGGGACATAAAGGCCTTCAACCTTCACTAAGACATCCTCTACAAGTCCATAAGCCTATTTCATTGATTTGTCTGCCATCTCTAGTGAGATTCTTGCAGCTTGTACTTAAAGATCCCTAGTTTCTCCATCACAGAGAGTGGCATGAGGTTGATACCTGAACCCAGGTCACACAGAGCCTTTTCAAAGGTCATGGTGCCTATGGTGCAAGGTATTAAGAACTTTCCGGGATCTGATTTCTTTTGAGCCAATGTCTGCTGAATCCATGTATTCAGTTCATTGATAAGCAATGGAGGTTCATCCTCCCAAGTCTCATTACCAAATAACTTGGCATTCAGCTTATAATTGCTCCCAGATACATAGCAACTTGCTCTTCAACAATGTCTTCACCCTCTTCAGAGGAAGAATATTCATCAGAGCTCATGAATGGCAATAGTAAGTTCAGTGGAATCTCTATGGTCTATGTATGAGCCTCAGATTCTTTTGGTTCCTCAATAGGGAACTCCTTATTGGTCAGTAGACATCCCTTGAGGTCTTCCTCACTGGGAATCACTGTCTTTTCACTCTCTCCAGGTTCGGCCACTTTGGATGTGGTTATGGCCTTGCACTCTCTTTTGGAATTCTCTTCTATATTACTTGGGAAAGTACTAAGAGGAGTTTCAGTAACTCTTTTACTCAGCTGACCCACTTGTCCCTCCAAATTTCTGATGGAGGACCTTGTTTCAGTCATGAAACTGAGAGTGGCCTTAGATAGATCAGAGACTATGTTTGCTAGGCCAAAGAGGCTCTACTCAGAATTCTCTGTCTGTTGTTGAGAAGATGATAGAAAAGGTTTGCTATTGCCAAACTTATTTCTCCCACCATTATTGTTGTTGAAGCCTTATTGAGGCTTCTGTTGATCCTTCCATGAGAAATTTGGATGATTCCTCCATGAAGAATTATAGGTGTTTCTATAGGATTCTCCCATGTAATTCACATCTTCCATTGCAGGATTCTCAGGGTCATAAGCTTCTCCTTCAGATGAGGCTTCTTTAGCATTGCCGGATGTAGCTTGCAATCCAGTCAGATTTTGAGAAATCATATTGACTTGCTGAGTCAATATTTTATTCTGAGCTAATATGGCATTCAGAGTATCAATCTCAAGAACTCCTTTCTTCTGAGTCATCCCATTATTCACAAGATTTCTTTCAGAAGTGTACATGAACTGGTTATTTGCAACCATCTCAATGAGTTCCTAGGCTTCTGCAGGGGTTTTCAGATGAAGAGATCCACCAGCAGAATGGTCCAATGACATCTTGGACAATTCAAACAAACCATCATAGAATATACATATGATGCTCCATTCTGGAAGCATGTCAGAAGAACACTTTTTGGTTAATTACTTGTATCTTTCCCAAGCTTCATAGATGAATTCACCTTCCTTCTGTTTGAAGGTTTGGACTTCAACTCTAAGCTTGCTCATCTTTTGAGGTGGAAAGAATTTGGTCAAGAAAGTATTGACCAACTTGTCCCAAGAGTTCAGGCTTTCTCTAGGTTGTGAGTCTAACCATGTTCTAGCTCTGTCTCTTACAGCAAAGGGGAAAAGCATAAGTTTGTAGACCTCAAGATCAACCCCATTGGTCTTAACAGTATCACAGATTTGCAAGAATTCAGCTAAGAACTGATGAGGATCTTCCGATGAAAGTCCATGAAACTTGCAATTTTGCTGCATTAGAGAAACTAATTGAGGCTTAAGCTCAAAGTTGTTTGCTCCAATGGTAAGAATTGAGATGCTTCTTCCATAGAAGTTGGAAGTTGGTGCAGTATAGTCACCAAGCATCATCCTTGCATCTCTTGCATTGTTGTTGGATTCGGCTACCATGTCTACTTCTTTTTCAAAATTCTCTAAGAGGTCCTCTCCGGAGTGTTGTACTTTAGCTTCTCTTAGCTTCTTCTTCAAAGTCCTTTAAGGTTCAGGATCAGCTTCAACAAGAATGTTTTTATCCCTGTTTCTGCTCATATGAAAAAGAAGAGAATAAAAGGGAGTAGTGAAATCCTCTATGTTACAGTATAGAGACTCCTTGATGTGTCAGAAGAAAAGGAGTAGAAGAATAAGAAGAGAGAGGAGGTGAGTTCGAAAAAAAATTTTTAGATGAGTGGAGGAGGAATGTTAGCAATTAAATAAAATAAATAGAAAGAGATGAGAGAAAATGAGTTTTCAAAAATTTAAAAGAAATAACATTTAAATTAGGATTTAAAACAATTAGTTAATTAAAAAGATTTTTGAAAAAGGGGTTAGCGATTTTCAAAAATGAGAAGTGAAAAAGATTTGAAAATAAATTTTGAAAAAGATAAGGAGTTAGAAAAAGATTTTGAAATTAAAATTAAAAAAAAAAAGATGTGATTGAAAAAGATCTGATTGAAAAAGGATATGATTGAAAAGATATAATTGAAAAGAAAATTAAAAAGGGAATTAAAAAGATTTGATTTTTAAAATTGATGAATTGACTAACAAGAAACTAAAAGATATGATTTTAGAATTCAAAGATTGAACCTTTCTTAACAAGAAAGTAACAAACTTAAAAGTTTTGAATCAAAACATTAATTGTTAGCAAGGATTTTTTTTCTTTTTTTTTTGAAAATTTAAGAAAAAGATTTTTTTTTAAAAATTAGTTTTAAAATTTTCAAAAGCATTAAAAGAGAAAGATAAAATTTTAAAATCAAGAATTAAAACATGAAAATTTGAAAAAAATTTGAATTTGAAACGAAATTACCTCCCCTGTGTCATCCAGATACCCTGGCTAGCATTTAACGCCAGAATTCCTTTCTTACTGGGAATTTTTCTAAACGCCCAGCTTTTTTTCTGTGATTCCTCTGATGTATGTTCTAAATCTTCATTTATCTGTATTATTTACTTGAAAAGAGATATTTTTATTTATTTTTTAATGAGGAGAGAGAAAAATAACAAAATGACACAAAACATGAAAAATTAATATCAAAACAAGTAATGCATGCAAGAACACTTTGAAGGTCAAGATGAACACCAAGAACACTTTGAAGATCATGATGAACATCAAGAACATATTTTGAAAAATTTTTAAGAAAAGAAAGATATGCAAGACACCAAACTTAGAAATTTTTAATGTTTAGACACTATGGATTTGAAAATAAATATGAAAAACAAGAAAAGACACAAAATTGGAAAATTTAAAGATCAGAACAACGAAAATCATCAAGAACAACTTGAAGATCAATGAAGAACACAATGCATATGTTTTTGAAAATTAAGAAAAATTAAAGCATGTAATTGACACCAAACTTAAAATTTAACACTAGACTCAAACAAGAAACACAAAATATTTTTGGTTTTTATGATTTTATTAAATTTTTTTGTATTTTTATTTTTCTTTTTTTCGAAAATAAAAATAAAAGAGAGCTTAAACATAAAATAAAATTACCTAATCCAAGCAACAAGATGAACCGTCAGTTGTCCAAACTCGAACAATCCCCGGCAACGGCGCCAAAAACATGGGTGCACAAAATTGTGATCACACTTTTCACAACTCCGTACAACTAACCAGCAAGTGCACTGGGTCATTCAAGTAATACCTTACGTGAGTAAGGGTCGATCCCACGAAGATTGACGGCTTGAAGCAAGCTATGGTCATCTTGTAAATCTCAGTCAGGCGGATTCAAATGGTTATGAGGTTTTGATAATTAACAGATAAATAAAACATAAAACAAGATAAAGATACTTATGTAATTCATTGGTGGGAATTTTAGATAAGCATTTGGAGATGCTTTGTTGCTTCTGAATCTTTGCTTTCCTGTTGTCTTCCTCCAATTATGCATCCTCCCTTCCATGGCAAGCTATAAGTTGCTACCATCCGTCCTCTCAGTGAAAATAGTACGGCTACGGTTCTCACCACAGGGCTAATCATTTGTCGGTTCTCACTTGTGTCGGAATAAGATCCATTGATCCTTTTGCGCACTATCACTGCATCCAACAATCGCGGGTTTGAAGCTTGTCACAGTCATCCCCTCCCAGATCCTACTCAGAATACCACAGATAAGGTTTAGACTTTTTGGATCTCAGAAATGCTGCCAATTGTTTCTAGCCTATACCACGAAGGTTCTGATTTGAATGCTCTGTTGTCAGGAGATGCTAGTCAAACGCATGGATCAGAGACCCAAGAGAATATACTCCAGCTGGCATCCAATGACTACGTTGAACATCATGTAGACCGCTTGTGGTTGTCAGGCACACGGATATTGGCTAAGCGAGTACTGACGATAGTGGGTGATTGTCACGGATCACCCCTTCAGTCTGACTTAACTGAATTAAGTACGAGAGTATATCTTGGAGAAGAAGTAGGTGTGAATTGAAAGAAAAACAATAGCACTTGCATTAATTCATGAGGAATAGCAGAGCTCCTCACCTTAATCTATGAGGTGTAGAAACTCCACCGTTGAAAATACATAAGAACAAAAGATCTAGGCATGGCCGAATGGCCAGCCTCCCAAATGGCATAAGAATTCGAAAACACGGGAATAAGACCCCCATACAATAGTAAAAAGTGCTATTTATACTAAACTAGTAAACTAGGTTTACAGAAAATGAGTAGATAGTGCAGAAATCCACTTCCTAGGCCCACTTCGTGTGTGCTTGGGCTGAGCTTTGAAACTTTCACGTGCATAGGCCATCCTTGGAGTTAAACTCCAGCTTGGGTGCCAGTTTGGGCATTTAAGTCCAGCTTTGATGCCAGTTCTGGCGTTTTATGCCAGAAAAAGGTCTCTGGTGGCCGTTTGGACGCCAGTTTGGGCCATCAAGACTCGGACAAAGTATAAACTATTATACATTTTTGGAAAGACCAAGATGTCTACTTTCCAATGCATTTGAGATCGCCCCAATTGGGCTTCTGTAGCTCCAAAAAATCCACTTTGAGTGCAGGGAGGTCAGAATCCAACAGCATATGCAGTCCTTTCTCAACCTCTGAATCAGATTTTTGCTCAGGTCTCTCAATTTCAATGAGAAAATACCTGAAATCACAGAAAAACACACAAACTCATAGTAAAGTCCAGAAATTTGAATTTTGCATAAAAACTAACAAAAATATACTAAAAAGTAACTAAAACATACTAGAAATTACTTAAAAACAATACCAAAAAGCGTATAAATTATCCGCTCATCAGGGGGTGAGAACTTCGTCCTCGCATATTCTCAGTAGGGATAGTGAATGCCGTAAAAATATAGAATAAAATACAAATAGTTAACTCATATCCCAAATACAGTTTTCTTTATTAAACCCTTAAATTCTTCCTAGGTCATACTTAAAGTCGTTTAAAATCCTTTTCTTTAAATCACATTACTAAGTTCGTAACCTAACAAAATAACCAATTAAGCGCACAAGCGAGTCACCAAGGCAAACAACACAATCACACAGAAAATACAACAAGCAAAACACAAACAAATACAAATGTACAAACAATATGATGCATGCCTATTCCTAGTGCAGGCCCTGAGCTCATGCGTTGGTTGTTTACTCGCAACCCGACGTTACTCGGAGTGAACCCCGAATATGGTTCCTTTACTGTGTCAGTTAGACACATTGGCAGCACGGTTACCCATGTCAGTTAGGTCTCATCATAATAACATTTTAATGTGTATCATAGTAAGGAATAGCGCTATCAGTTAGACAAATATTTCCGCATTAGCAATCTCAGGCTATCAATTAGGCGGGCACTTTTGCATTAGCAGTTTGGCACAAGGCCCATTTAACTTACAATTCTCATTTATTTATTTCATTCATTACTTCCATTTTCTTTTCCTCTAAGTATCTTTTCCATTCTTTAATTCCCACTTTCTATTATGCCTCCTCTTCACCTTACAGCTAAGCATACCTCTGCATCACCGTGAAATTAGGTGTACCTCTGTATCACCATTTAACTTTAAACGTGTCCTAGGGATAACTTACACACCTTTGTTTAACTAAGTTCATACATTATGACAAATTTGCACATATCCTTTGGTTCTAAGCCAAGTTTTACCACATTTGGATTAGAATTGAATTTGGTAGCCAACTTAATAAAATCTGTTGCTGCACTAAAGAGAATTCAGAAAAACAAATACAACAAGCAGCCCTATTTTTGATAAATCTATAATAAATTCAATTCTAATCTATTACTTTTAAATTTTGGTGAGGATACACTCAACACCTCTAAGTGTTAGAACAATCAAATTTCAGATTCATAACACCTCGTTTGATTAATTAAATATCAATTGGAAGTGCTGCCCTATTTTTAGTAATTGGTTATGAATTCTTTGTGAACAACCCAGCTTCCAAGAGACATAACTAACTCTACAAAATAGCAATGGATATGGAATTTGTACTCACTTAAAATAGACTGATAGATATTTTAAAATCCTTTTGAAAGAAACTCAAAATTCCAAATAAATCAAAAGTTATAGCGGCTAAAAGTTGGTACTATAGAACCAAAAAATTAGAAAATTCTGTAGCAACTACTAAACTTAAAAAATTCATATCTTCCATACCACGTGGCCAAATTTTCTGAAATTTTTATGGAGTAATCTTAACTTCTTGAAATTTAATAGAAAAATATATTGGTTCAAAATTATATCTAGATTACTCCCAGTTTTTATTTTGGTTTGCTGCCAATTATGCAGAAAATTTTGCATTAAGTAATTTAACAACATTTCTTACCAAACTATATATTCAAGCCTAAAATTCTACTAAAACTACAATTCCGACTTTTTTTTGACTAATCAAAGTTGCCAAAGTATTTAGCATAGCCCCAGGAGTTCAGACTCTTCCATTCACCATTTTCACATGTGGACATATACTTAATTGAACATGTACTTTTCTGCACTATCATAAATATAATTTCTTTCTATAGGAGCTCAACATCAATCATACACATAATAAATCATCAATTATCATCATTCAAGCACACAATAATTCATCAATCTATAACGAACCATCATTCATCACAATACAACAAGCAGCAACTATGACCATATCATCATCAATAACAGAATCTCAATTTACAAATACACATATAACTCATCTAATCACCCAATTCCTTACAGCACCATCAATCCTACCAAAACTCAGCAATATACTCAAATATACTCATATTTACTAACTGTTTCCAACTTCATCAATTCTCATTAATTGGTCATGCATAGCATTTACAAATCATTTGTAATTATTCAGTAAGCTTTTTGGCATTCCTAATTTAAAAACTCTTAATTTCAAAACGAACCCCTACCTTGGTTAATCAAATTTGAAAGGAATCGGATACGAACTGCGACGGTGACTGCTGGCTAACTACACCAATAACGCAACAACTGTATCACCCATCAATGACCAGCGTTGACAACAGCAATAACGTTCTCAAACAGAACCAGCAGTGGTCTTTACAGTCTTAGGGTAGCACCAGCGTCAACACTTGACATAATTGTAGCAGAAAATGGGAGTGAAAGGGGCAAATTGAGAAATAGTAGCAGCAGCAATCGCAGAGAGGCACAAGGGTGACGGTAGTGGCTCTAGCAGCTAGCCCTAACGACAGCAGTGATGTTACCATCCTTCCCCTCAGTCTCTGTTCTTCAGCGTTCTTCCTCTTCTTCTCTACCCTAACCGGCATTGACGATGGTGAGGGGAGCTTCGGTAGCGGCGTGCGGCAATCGTGGCCACCTGGCGCACCTTCCTTCTCTCTCGTGTTCTCTTCTCCTCTCTCAATCCCTCTTCTCCCTTCTATCTCCCCTAGCTCAGACTCTCTATTTTCCTTTGTGTGTGGTATATGTTGGTGAGAATAAGGGGTAGAAAACAAAGGAATGTGGATGAATAAGGGAAGGATTAGTAGCAATGTATGTGTGGTAACTATTCGATGAAGAATGAGTGGTGAAGAGCTAAGGGACGTGGCTGAGGGAGTGAAAGATGAGTGTCACTGGGAGTGAGTCATGGTGTTGGTGAGGAAGAAAAGAACGCGTGTCCTTAGCGAGGCTGAAAGTATAATTAGTGAGTGTGTAGCTAATTCTAGAGTTAGAAAAATACATACTAATAGTATAAAAAATTCACAAAATCTTTAGATTAAAAATAATAATTTGAAATTTAATCATGATACTAGAAATTATTTTGAGAACATATAAAATTTAATTTATTAGCATACTAAAAAATTCAAATAAGTATTTCCAATTTAAAATTTAAAATAATCTAATTAATCATCTTTTATAAAATACAAGTTTAAATCCAAAACACAAATTACTTTAATTAAGTTATATCATTTTCATCATTTCTTCGATTATTCAAAGTATCAAAAAATTTATTTTAATTACATTTAGAGAAATAATTTTCTTTAAATAAAATTATCAACAATTATCATAAACAAACTAATAACTCATTATTTATTTTTTTTATAAAAAACTGAGGTTGTTATATCCTATCCACCTTACAAAAATTTTTGCCCTCTAAAATTGATATAAGATGGAAGAGATTCATTTCAACTCCACTTTCAAAAATATCAAAGAAAAGAAATAGAAAGGTTTGGCATGTTCAGTTTTTCAAATGTGAAAGAAATCATATCCTATGAAGATGACAGAAATAGTGTAGTGTACTGCAGAGATTTAAAAAGGTGCTTAGAATTATACTCTAACAAGGATGCACAAAATAATGATAGGTAGACAATGATAGGAAATAATGTTCCAAAAGATTCAAGCAATAACTAGAAACATACTCAAATAAGGATATGTATGAACGATAAGATATGATCAGAAGATATTCAAACACATCCCAAGAAGGAAGTTCGAAACAAAGAATTCCATTGTAAGTAATCAAGGAAGAGATTCAGATTAGCACGAATAAGGATTATATGTTGATCAATAAGGAGCTACCCCCTAGAACTTAACTTCTAACGTTTCCAAACCCTGTAATTCGCATTAGCTATTACTTCTATTTTGTCCATAATAACCCATTAGTATTCCCATATATATAAGTCATTAGTATTAAGTTGGCCAGACTTAATACCATGAGGAATGCAATGGTCGACTAACAGCATTAATCAATAGACAGTCATGCATCTAAACTTAAACTCTTGTCATTAGAACAAGTCCTACCGCATGACAGACACACAGAGCATACAGTAAAGCATAGTCAATCCATCCCCAGGGCTCTAATAGGAACGAACTGCTCTGATATCATAATGTAATACCCTAACTTTTAGCACGTCATGATCGTACTAAAGATAAGGCATTATCTTTTATCACCTATTTAATATTGAGCCTCTACATGTTAACTTGTCGATAGTTTTTCAGAAAAACAAAATTCTTTTTATTTTGGTATATACCTCAAGTTCAACTATGTCAGATAAATATATACTCACATAACTACTATTAATACATAATAATTATTCATGCAAGACTCAAATATAAACCTACCCTTATCAACAATTATCATAAACAAACTAATAACTCAATATTTATTTTTTTTATAAAAAACTGGGGTTGCTATAGAACGTCTTCTGACGTCAAAACTATATCAGAATTTTGGACAAATGTAGGTATCATGTCTTTATCTTTTTCAATAGGAAAAGTATTTACCTCTTTTCTTTTTCGAGGATTTTTGTCTTTAGAACTGACAGGTCTACCACGCTTCTGGCGTGAATTTGTTTCAATGACCACTTTTAAATTAAGGCATTTTCAGCTGGTATATAAGATTTGGTTATCCTCTTTGTATCAGAAAATGCATCAGGGAATTCATTTGCTATTCTTTGCGAATGTATGATCTTTTGAACTTCTAGTTCACATTACCCTGATCGAGGATCTAAATGCGTCAAGGATGATGCATTCCAATTAAGTTCCTTTTCAAGAAGCTTATTCTCTCCACCTAATGTTAGAAGTTTTGATTCATCAAAATGACAATCTGTAAATCGAGCTTTAAACACATCTCATGTTTGTATCTCAAGATACCTCACTATAGTGGGAGAAGTATATCCAACATATATCTCCAATTTTCTTTGGAATCTATTTTGGTGCGAGAAGGTGGTGCAATGGGAATATATATCGCACACCCAAATGTTCTTAAATGAAAAATATTTGGCTGCTAGCCAAAAGCTAATTGCATAGGAGAGAACTGATGGTAACTTGTTAGCCTCAAACGAATAAGTGCTGCGACATGTAAAATAGTATGTCCCCAAGCTGAGATTGGGATATTTGTTCTCATAAGTAAGGGTCTAGCAATTAATTAGAGGCGTTTAATAAATGATTCTGCTAACCCATTTTGTGTGTGAACATGAGCTACTGGATATTCAACGCTTATTCCGTTAGCCATACAATAAAAGTCAAAGGCTTGGAAAGTGAATTTACCAATATTATCAAGACGAATTGTTTTGATTAGATTTTCTGGAAATTGTACTTTTAATTGAATAATTTGAGCAAATAATCTCGCAAACGCTAGGTTGCGAGAAGACAATAAGCACACATGTGACCATCTCGAAGATGCGTCTATTAGGACCATAAAATATCTAAAAGATCCACATGGTGGATGAATAGGTCTACATATATCGCCTTGAATCCTTTTAAAGAATTCAGAGGACTCAAATATAATCTTCAATGATGATGGCCTTAAAATTAGTTTTCCTTGAGAACATGTAGCAGAACAAAATTCACTAGATTTAAGAATCTTCTAGTTCTCCATGGGAGTTTGTAATAATTCTCTGCATCATGGTTATTCCAGGATGACCCAATCGATCGTGTCAAGTTATGCTTTCATTTGGGCTAGTAAACTTCTGGTTTACAATGGCATGTGATTCGATTGCACTAATTTTAGCATAATATAACTCAAATGAAAGTGAATGTAACTTTTCTAATATAACCTTTTTATTTGAATAATGAGTTGTGATACATAAGTACTCATGATTTCTCTCATTCATTGTTTCAATATGATATCCATTCTAGCAAATATCTTTAAAACTCAACAAGTTCTTTAGAGATTTGATAGAATGATAGATAGTAGTGCATTATTTATTATGAATTTTGTTTCTCCAAAAAATAAATTATAGCTCTTTCTGAGCCTTCTATCACATTGCTTGAGCCAATAATAGTATTAACATATTCTTCTTTTGGCACAAGATGAGTAAAATATATATTACTTTTGAAAATGGTGTGCGAACTTGCACTATCCAAAAGTCAAACATCTTTCTTATATATCCTTGCTATTTTCTTCAAAAACAGATAATAATAAAATGAGTAAAAGTATATGCACAGTAAAATTATTTTTTTGATTGTTTTTCTAAGAAGTACTGTACATAGTATTATATATTAAAAATTTTACTTTTTTAGAATTTGGCACATTTAGTAATTTTGAAATTCATAAACATAAATATTTTATTAAACATTATTTATATACGACATACTTGAAATTCAAAATAAAACTTAACAAGAAGTTTCTTACATTATTTATTTACATGAGTACTTAACATACCCACATATTAAATTATTCCATCATTAATCAAATGACAAATATTTCCTTCAAGATCCTCAAAGAAATCAGATACTTCATAATGAGTGGCGTAATTTTCAGCAACATCCTTTAAAACAAAATTCGTCTCCTTTCCTTTGTCGTCCTTTTTCAAGGATGCTTGATAAAGATCAACTAGGTACTTTAGGGTACGACAGGTACGTGACCAATGACTCTTTTCACCACAAAGAAAATATTTATCCTCTATTAATTTATTTTACCCATTGTTTCTTTCTTTATCCCACTTCTGGTGTAATCCTTTCTTGTGAACATAATTTTTCTTCCTTCCACAATTTTTCTTGTTACTAAAACTTCGCTATTTACCTCTTCTAGGGTTATGATTTGCCACATTTACTTCAAGAAATGGGGCAGTGCCAGCTGGGCGTGCTTCATAATTTTTTAAAAGTAACTCATTATTGCGTTCAGCAATAAGAAGCCAAGAAATTAGCTAAGAATATTTTTTAAATTTTTTTTCTTGATACTGCTACTGCAGGACACATTTGAGGCTTGGAAGGTCGAAAAAGTTTTCTCTAACATGTCATTATCATTTATCTTTTTTTCAAATAATTTTATTCGTGGGGTATTTTGAAACATTGTTGAATTGTATTCATTTATGAATTTAAAATCCTGTAGACATATGTGCATCCACTCATATCGGGATTGAGAAAGTATCACTGTCTTTTGATGATTATACCTTTTTTCAAGGTTTTTCCATAGATCTGCAGGATCTTTTAGTGTGAGATATTCATTTTTCAATCTTTCGTCAAGATGATGACGAAGGAAGATCATGGCTTTGACTTTATCCTTCTGGAATGCATTATTTTCAGTCTTAATGGTATCTCCAAAATCTATTGAATCAAGATAGATTTTAGCATCTAATATCCATGATAAGTAGTTGTGTCCAGATATATCAAGAGTATTAAATTCAAGATAAGAGAGCTTCAACATAATGGAAATTTATTACTTGAGTCTTCCTAAAATTTGATCAGAATCTCGTACTAATAACGTGTTATAAAATAAATAAATAAGAAAGATATCATAAATATAAAATAAAGAAGTGTAAATAAAAGACTCTAGTATTGATATTCACCAATATAATTATTTCAGGGCAATTTACATAATTAAATTATTTGCTCTCCAATTTTACCCATTTACAACTTTTCAAAATAGGAGATGTAAATACATTGTTTCAGATATCTATAGAAACCGCTACTAGCAGTAGCGGTTTATAGATACACGTAATCTGCTATAGGCAGCTGCGAATTACGTCTGGGAATCTGAACACAAAAACCGCTAGAGCTATCGCGATTTCTGTTGAGGTTGGGTTGTGCGTAAACCGCTACTGCCATGCTTATGGGGATGCGTGCGTAAACTGCTGGAGGCAGCAACGGTTTACGTGTAATGTGGGTGCCTATATAAACCGTGGTAGGAAGCAGCAGATTCCTCATTTGGAGTGGATCTTGTATTTTTCTAGAGAGAAGATTCTAGAGAGTGGGCAGAGCAACTAGAGAGCGGGGCCGAGGTATTCGAGTGCAATCTCTAGTTAGATACCTTGGTAGAAGAACGGAGCCTGTACCGACTGAATGGTGTTGCCCATTGTTCATACCCTGGGACAAGCTGTCCGACCCGGGATGTTTAGCAACAAGCCGACCGACCTCTTCAGGACAGACTATCCGACCTCTTCTCAAAGAGCTCGGCCAAATCGCCAAAGGAGCCCAAAGCAGGCCCAAAATAAAGCAACACAGCCCAATCTAAAGGCAACTAAAGCCCAGAAAGATAAAGGCGGTTCCCCTAAAGATAAGATGACTTCACTCAAAGATAAGATAAGATAACTATCTTATCTCCAGAGAGGTCACTCCTCACCATTATAAATACACTGGAGCACCCAGGTATAACTCATACTCTGATTCTACTCGTTACCTGCTTAATACCCTTGCTAACTTAAGCATCGGAGTCCCTTGCAGGTACCCCCCACCCTCCGGGGATGAAGGATCAGCACTACCACCAAGTCCAACAAGTCGGACATGGCGGCTCCAACCACCATCAACAAGTCGGACACAACAGATCTGACCAGTACAGAAGATCTCGTCCGAGATCGACCTACAGTTTCAGGTAACCCTCGGAACATTGGCGCCGTTGCCGGGGAACCTGGAAGTCATCCCATCACCATGGCGGATGACCATGACAACAACCACGATTCAGATCTAGAGGATAGAACGCCGCACAAAAACTCGGACACTACACCAAAGGATACTCCTCAACTCAACAACGAAAAGAATTCTCCAAACACGGGAGCCATGGAAGCGCTTCAAGACCGTCCGAAGCAACTTGAAAAAGAAGCCCTACATCAACGAGAGGCTGAGAAAGACCTACAAAGGGAAATAATGCAACGCCGAGAATTGGAGGATAAACTCCTAAAATTCGAAGCAGATCTCAAGACCAAAGCTAATCGATCCTCTCATGAGGATAGCTCCTGCAAGGACCAAGATCCATTCACCAAAGATATCATGAAAGCTAAAGGTCCCAAAGGACTTCAAAGCTCCAGACATGACTCCGTACAAACGGCACATCAGATCCAAGTCATCATCTTAGCAATTTCAGAAGCAGGATGTATCTCACGGAGGCCTCAGATGCAATCCGTTATTTTCCATCCAGAAGAACAAAGCCAAACACGCACCGAGCCTATTAGGGATCAAGCAAGGAGATCGAGAGAGCCTTCGCAACAACATGAAAAGATTCAACAAAACATGTATGGGCATACAAAGTCTGCCAACAGAAGCAGCTATCAGGGGCCTCATCAATGGTCTACGAGAAGGACCTTTTAGCCACTCGATATCCAGGAAGCACCCAAACATCTCTAAACGAGGTACAAGAACGAGCAGAGAAGTGCATCAACATGGAGGAAAACTCTCGACTAGGAGAGATCTCAAAAACTGAACATTCCTACTCCTCTCGGGATAAGGATAAAGAGTCCAAGAAAAAAGAAGATCAACATGGAGAGAAGCCTAGAAAATACCACAATTACACCCCCTTCGAGTGTCTGTTGTGGATGTCTACAGAGAAATATGCAACAATGAGAAGATCCCATCAACTCGCCCAATCAAAAACTAAAGAGGTCGGACGCATTGAAGGTCCACCTCACACCAAAGAGGTCGGACAAAGTTGAAGGTCCACCTCACACCAAAGAGGTCGGACAAATTTGAAGGTCCACCTCACACCAAAGTGGTCGGACAAGTTGAAGGTCCACCTCACACCAAAGAGGTCGGACGAGTTGAAGGTCCACTTCACAACAAAGAGGTCGGACAAAGTTGAAGGTCTATCTCACACCAAAGTGGTCAGACAAGTTAAAGGTCCACCTCACACCAAAGAGGTCGGACGAGTTGAAGGTCCACCTCACACCAAAGAGTTCGGACAAAGTTGAAGGTCCATCTCACACCAAAGTGGTCGGACAAGTTGAAGGTCAACCTCACACCAAAGAGGTCGGACAAGTCGAACGTCTCACACCAAAGAGGTCGAACGAGTTGAACGTCCACCTCACACCCCTGAGAGACATGTTCATGGAGGATTCGTAGGAGGAAAGATCTCTAAATCATCTTGCAAAGGACACCTCAAAGAGGTATATTAAGGAAGGGAGAGAGGTTTGAATAGGACTACGGGGTGCAAACAAGCCTTCCGAGATTTTGAAAATTCTTGGGGCAACCACCCATTCTTACCCAACCAAGGGAAAGTGAAAAGCTCATATTATACCTCGTAGTGGGAAGTCTGGCAATAGCCTCATCACTAGTTAAAGAAGACAAAAGTGGGCAACAACCCGTCTACTTCATCATCAAGGCTCTACAAGGGGCCGAACTAAACTATCAAGAGATAGAGCAGTTCGCCTACGCCCTCATACTCACCTCTCGATGACTCCACCCATACTTTCAAGCTCACACTATCAGAGTTCGGACCAACCAGCCCATAGAAGGCATCCTACAGAAAATAGACTTAGCAGGAAGAATTCTATAGTGGGCAGTCAAGTTATCTGAAATCGATCTTCGACATAAAACTCAGACAGCCATCAAATCACAGTATCTGGCCGACTTTATTACAGAGTACACTGACACCCCGGGAAATCCTACAAAATGGAAACTCTACATGGACGACTCTTCAAATAAAACCAGGAGTGGTGCAGGCGTAATTATATAAAGCGATCAGGGAAGCCAAATCAAGCTAAATGACCAAGCTGAATACGAGGCACTACTCGCTGGTTTAAGGCTAGCTAAGAAGGTAGGAGCTTACCATGTCCAGTGATTCACAAGTAGTCACCTCACAAATAGAAGGGAGCAACCAAGCTGAGGATCCCACCATGAAAAAATACCTCGGGTAATTTGGGGGACCCTGGACAAAACTAGAGAACAGCTCGGACAATTCGGGGGACCCTGGACAAAAACAGAAAATAGCTCGGACATTTCGGGGAATATGAAGTCCGACACATACCTCGAGAGCAGAATGCCCGAGCTGATACACTTTCAAAATCAGCCAGTACCAACAGCTCGGACAATTCGGGGAATATGAAGTCCGACACATACCTCGAGAGCAGAATGCCCGAGCTGATGCACTTTCAAAATCAGCCAACACCAAACTAGGGGGCAATAATAGAAGCCTCATCCAGGCTACATTACAAGACCACAACAAGGAAGGAAAACAAACCCTCTCCTCAGAGTCTAGCGACACCAGCTCATAATTCTTCTCTTCATCCCTATCCCTACAAATTTTACGAAACCTCCTAAGTCGCACACAGTACTCAGGGTCAGCCACAGTAACACGCATTAAAACTATAGAATCCAGTCAATCAGACATGCCGTCCGGGATCTTAGTAGACATCTCAGCAATATTTTTTCAAGAAGACATAGGTCAACCATGGGGTTATTACCAAACAACTCAGAAAAATAAGGAAACAACTCGGACAATAACAGCAAAACATCAAATGTCAGATACAGTAGTAAAAGAGAAACTCCAGGACTCACACGAAAGTCCAGGGGCACCCTTTAGAGGCAACAACAGGGCAAGAACACAGAGAAGAGAAGCCGACAATCTATACCCAAATAGTCCGAACACCTCTCAGACAAAAGGTCAAAACAAAAGCTAGAACTTTTATACAAAAGGAGTCAGGCAACGATGAAAAGAAACAGGAACAACAACAAAACCCTAAAAGCCCACATTCTTCTCAAAGGCGAATGACAAAAGAAAAATCATCACAAACGATCAAAGACGCAAGCTTTTTGCAGAATGAACCAAAGTTCTTCAGAGCAAAAACCCAACTACAAAGTCAAAGCTTTACATCAAAAACATAGCCCCACCAGAAGAGCTCCAACAAGTCCTATGGGCATATCGGACAACTCCACACTCCACCACAAAGGAATCACCTTTCCAATTAGCTTACAAAATGAAGGCAATGATCCCAGTGGAGGTCGAAGAAGGATCGCCCAGACTGATCCACAACAGTGAAGAGGCCAACTCCCAACTTCAAAAGGAAGAACTCGACCTACTTCCAGAAATCTGAGAAAGAGCTCGGACCAAGGAAGAGGTGTTAAAATGTCAAATGGCCTCAAGATACAATCGGAAGGTAACCTAGCAACGACGATCTCATCCTAATCTGAAATGACATCAGAATAGGTCGGTCAGGAGAAGAGAAGCTAGCAGCCAACTGGAAAGGATCATACCAAGTTGTTCAGAAGAACTGGGGAAAGGTTACTACAAAGTGTCCAACCTCGAGGGGCAAGAGCTACCAAGGTCATGGCATGCCTGCAAAGGGCACCAGGCCGAGATCCAAAAAGATTGCCCGATCTAGAAAGGTAAGTACTAACATGTACACACTCTTATCTTTATTTTATTAAAAAATTGCAGATTCCCTAAAAAGTTTCCTACCAAGACGCCCGACTATTGCAGGTCGGCAAGGTAAACACCAGATTCACCGCCCGATCACGACAAAGTCGGCAAGATGAAAACCAAATTCATCGTCCGATTACAAAGTGACAAGTCGGCAAGGTGAAAACCAACTTCACCGCCCAACCACGATGAAAACCGAATTCATCGTTTGATTTTGACAAAGGTCGACAAAGTGAAAACCAAAATTCACTGCTCTACAAACTCCCAAGACGCATTAATCTGAAGCATTCATCGTCCGATTATAAAACAACAGATCGACAGAAAGTGAAGAACAGATTCACTGTACGATCTCGATAGGAATGATCGTCCGACAAAGGTGAAAACGCGATTCACCTAAAGGACGATCAAACCGGGACAAAAACCACCATCTACGAATTGGCAAAGATGAACACAGAATAATGCAAGAAGTTATCGAAAGTGATCCCAAAAAGAACCTGACGAGGTCTTATGGATTGCTATATAATAACTTAAAAAGACTGGCCGACACTAAAAAGTCAGACTAAGTCAACCCAAGTTATCAGCAAATCCCTGGAAAGAGGTCTGGCCAACCCTATTAAAGAGGAATTGCTATAACTTAGAAGAGATCGACCTAACGAAGTCGGTCTCCTACAAGACAAGTTATAAAAGTAATCCCTGAAAGAGACCTAACAAAGGTCCAAGAAAGAGGATTACAAAAATAAACTTAGAAGAGATCGACCTAACGAAGTCGGTCTCCTACAAAACAAGTTATAAAAGTAATCCCTGAAAGAGACCTGAACAAGGTCCAAGAAAGAGGATTACAGATATAGCTTAGAAGAGCTCGACATGACAAAGTCGGCCCAAACGACAAAAGTTATAAAAGTAATCCCTGAAAGAGACTTAAACAAAGTCCAAGAAAGAGGATTACAGAAATAACTTAGGAGGACCCGACATGACAAAGTCGGCCCAAATGACAAAAGTTATAAAAGTAATCCCTGAAAGAGACTTGAATAAGGACCAAGAAAGAGGATTACAGCAATAACTCAGGAGAGCCCCGACACGACGAAATTCGGCCCACAACACAAAAGTTATAAAAGTAATCCCTGAAAGAGACCTGAACAAAGTCCAAAAAAGAAGATTACAGAAATAACATGGAAAGCTACAGATTGGACCGACAAGAAGTCGGACCAACGAAAGCTACAGCTTGGACCGACAAGAAGAAGTTGGACCAACGAAAGCTACAGATTGGACCGACAAGAAAAAATCGGACCAACGAAAGCTAAGATTGGATCGACAAGAAGAAGTTGGACCAACAAAAGCTACAGATTGGACCGACAAGAAGAAGTCGGACCAACAAAAGCTACAGCTAGGATCGACAAGAGAAGTCGGACAAATGAAAAATGTGCGCTAAAATGGACATAGCTCCGTCCAAAAAATCCACGGCTCCACGACAAGGCTATCAAAATTGTTCAGACTGACTAAAAAGAGTTCTACGAGAACACTAAAAAGTCGTCAGACAAGTTAGCCCCAAGGACCACCTCGACCAAGCAGAAAGTGGACAAAACCAAGAGTGATCAAAAGAGGTCAGACAACAAAGTACCGACACTCTACAAAGATCCACAAAAACGGACAAAGACATCTCGCAAACGGCCAGAGGAAGGCCAGGAATGTTTTGCTAAAAGGTACGAAGTCTTGAAAAAAGACACTACTTAAAAAGTGAAAAGCACAGCCTCAAAGACAGAGCTAAAAAGTCATCCAAACAAACTATAAAAAGGTTCCCCATCGGAACACTACCTAAAAAGTTGTTGGATTATGACTAAAAAGCTCGAACAGCAAAGACAAACAAGTTGGAAGAAGGCTGAAAGGTCCCCTCAACAAAGTAAAAGGGGCAATACCAGACTCGCACAAGGAGAAACTACTCAAAGATCGACCAAAGTCAGGATGCTTGAGCACGACTTCCCCGAAGAGATCGAAACTCTGAAAGCACGGTCTCACGGAAAAGTCTGAACTCAAGCAGGGGCAAAGTCATACAGGTCGACGTCAGCTAAAGAAGAGGCGCAAGTACGACTTCAAAAAAGAACAAGCCAAAAGGTTGGGAAACAACTTAAGGCTCAAATGCGCTTAGCCAAAAAGGATACACTCCACTCAAAGAAGGCACAATCTCAAACAGGGCTACGAACATCATCCAAGACTAAAAAAAAAGGTTCTATATAAAGAACACTAAAAAGTCATTGGACAAATTACTAAAAGTCCGGATATCAAGCCGCAAGGATAACTTCACCAAAGCAGAGGGTTGTCAACACAAACTTAAAGCAAGGCGTGATCCAGAAGGCAAGGGTAGAAAACCCACGCTACCACTCAAAAGAGGTTGGACTGTGAAGTACCAAATCTCTAGAAAATCTGTAAGATTGCAAAGCAATGAAGAAACAAGCAAGACAGATGCTTGAGCACTACTTCCAAAGAGATCGAAGCTCTGAAAAGCACGATCTCATGGAAAGATCGAACTCAAGCAGGGGCACTGTTCATACCCTGGGACAAGCTGTCCGACCCGGGATGTTTAGCAACAAGCCGACCAACCTCTTCAGGCCAGACTATCCGACCTCTTCTCAAAGAGCTCGGCCAAATCGCCAAAGGAGCCCAAAGCAAGCCCAAAATGAAGGAACATAGCCCAATCTAAAGGCAGCCAAAGCCCAGAAAGATAAAGGCAGTTCCCTTAAAGATAAGATGACTTCACTCAAAGATAAGATAAGATAAGATAAGATAACTATCTTATCTCCAGAGAGGTCACTCCTCACCATTATAAATATGCTGGAGCACCCAGGTATAACTCATACTCTGATTCTACTCAATACCTGCTTAATACCCTTGCTAACTTAAGCATCGGAGTCCCTTGCAGGTACCCCCAACCCTCCGGGGATGAAGGCAACACTACCACCAAGTCCAACAAGTCGGACACGGCGGCTCCAGTCACCATCAACAAGTCAGACACAACAGCTCCGACCAGTACAGAAGATCTCGTCCGAGATCGACCTACAGTTTCAGGTAACACTCGGAACACCCATGTTGACGATGCCATTGCTGACGAGGTTAGTTATATGTTATGTTTTTTAGCATTAGCAATTTTTTTTAGTATTAGCATTTAATTTTTTTTAGGACTTGGCATTTAGTAATTAGAAAAATGGTTTGTTAGGTAGAGGAAGTAGACTTTATAGTTTAACCCTTATAGTTTGGAATTTGGCATTGCATGTTAGGATGTAGAATGTAGTGGAGCTATATATAGGAATCAGTTTGTATAGCGGTTTTTGTTCAGTTAGTTTCCTAATATTGTATTTTGTAAGAAATAGTTTTATTATTACAGTGTTATTTGTGTTAAATCAATTTTTGTGGAAGGGCTTCTTTAAATTATGTAACATTTTTTCATATTAGGCACAAAAACAAGTTTTTTGCATTTTGATTTGACGATTGACTAATAGGTTAATAGTTTAATTGTTTAGTAATGTAACTTGTGTCGTTGTTTCGTCATGCTATAAGGGATTTGTTGTTATTAGATGGGAAGATTTGTTGTAGATAGCAGAATTTAACTGTTTACGGTATGTCTTTTGTGTTGTGTGTGCAGCCTACTAGGTGTATCTATAGTGTGAGACGGCAACAAAATATGCCCATGAATGACAGGATCATCCCGTATTTAGAGAGGACTGAATTGTACCACTTAGCCAGGTTAAACAGCCACTGATTCTGGTTGGACGAGCCCTTGGTCAGTGCCTTCATTGAGAGGTGGCGTCCTGAGATGCACACCTTTCGTATGCTTTTCGGAGAGTGCACAGTGACATTGCAGGATGTGGCATTTCAGCTTGGGTTTCCTGTTGATGGGGAGACCGTGAGTGGTTTCCTTGGTGAGTTTGAGAAATTCATGGAGGGTGACCGACCAGCTTGGGAGTGGTTTTAGGATCTATGCGGTGAGCTGCCACCACCGAATAAGATCAAGCAGATGACAGTCTACTTTACATGGTTCCATGAGAGGTTTAGGGTGTTACCAGCCAATGCGACCGAGGACACTATTCGCGTTTATGCACGTTCCTACATCATGATGCTTTTATCCACTCAGTTATTTGGGGACAAGAGTGTGAATCGGGTACATATATGGTGGTTGCCATTTGTGGCGAACCTTGATGACATTGGGAGGTATAGCTGGGGGTCGGCCGCTTTGGCGTGGTTGTACCGATGCATGTGTCGGGTTACGAACAAGAATGTGACCAAACTTGCGGGTCCTCTCCACTTGTACAGAGTTGAATATTCTGGTGATTTTCATTGCTGAGGCTGTTTGGGTTTGAGGTTTTCTCGTTCCGCTGGTATCCAAGTATTTTTTTATATTTTTAAAAGTTTAAGAATGTGATATGCCATGGTATTATAACTTTGTGTTTACTATTTTTTCAGCTTAGGTGGTCTGCTTACTTACCTCCGAATGATGGCAAGGAACAGAGGGTCATAAATTATCGTCTTGCGTTGGATCGGTTGACCGCTCGCGATGTAAGTCTGATGAGCGTGTTTGTTTCATTTGTTGTATGCTTTACGGTCATGCCTATATATATACTTGTTGTGGTAATGTTTAATGGGTTAAAAATTTTCAGATTGTATGGGAGTCGTACTCCGCCCTTGATGTACTTGTTGTGGTCCATCCGGAGATACTTACAGAGGAGCATTGTCGCATATGGCGAGAGGTCACTAGTTTGATATACTTTGCGGTCATCGAGTGGCACCATGTTAATAGGGTTGTCCCACAGCTTAGTGGAGTTCAGCATCTCCCCGAGGGGGTTTTGAATATAGAATGGCTACATGCTAAGGACATGAGGGGGGAGATAGGTGGTTCCCTCATTACTATCAGGCCGGGCATTTACACTGGGGGAACAGACTTGATGCAGTCATTGCCATCGATCGAGTGGTAGATCCTGGCCCCTCATCTAATTACTTAGATTGGTGGCACCGCGCGGCGCATAGGTTTCTTTCCCCGGAGGTAGCATTCACGGATCCCAGGGGCACCAAGATACAGGCAGAGGCCTTCCGGAGAGGGTCGTCTTAGGCGCCACGCCGATCACAGCTACCTAATATGCCGGACAACCAGCGTGTTGAGAGACACCGTCGTGTTGGTACCCAGGACACTGGCCGATAGTGGCAATGGTTAGATGATATGATGCAGGAGGATGATGCAGGTAGGGATGCCGAGGTGGTGGCGACCACCGTGTTCGTCGCGCCAGTGCTAGACGTAGGGGCATTGGAGGTGGCACCCAGGTTGGTAGTGGAGTTAGTGGGTACAGTGCGATTGAGGCTGGAGGGAGGACAGTCACCGATAGATCCTACAAAGGATATCTGATAGACCTTGAATACCTCAGACATGCTGTAGACTTCATCGACGTAAGTGGCCCAATTTAGTCGTGACTGAGCACAGCACGCGATGGCATGGCAACAGGGGTAGTACAGTGCCTGGAAGTATCCACAATCGCATGTGCGATCCCTTAGGAAAACTCGGTAAATACCCAACGAGAATTTACCTGTGGGGGTAGTCTTTCCCACGCTATACTCAACTTAATGCCTGTCGAACAGGGTCACCGTGAAGCACCTTGAATCCCTCAAGATCCGCTCAATGGCCTTAACAAGTGCCTGCGAAAACCGATGTCCAGACGCTAACTGTGCCTCTGCCGTCTGCCCTCGGATAACAAACAACTCAGCTAGCCGTAGATAGGTTGACTTGACCAAGGACGTCACCGGTAGATTTCTTGTGCCCTTCAAGACAGAGTTCACGCACTCAGATATGTTGGTCGTCATGTGACCATATTGCCTCCCCCCATCCTTGTGCTGTGTCCACCTCTCATACTCCATCCTATTTGCCCAATCACACATGGCCGGGTTCTCTGTCCTCATTATATCAAACCAATAGTCAAATTCTGCTTCCATCTTCGCATAAGCGGCATTTACCAGCCACCGCCTTGCATCCTGTCCCTTAAAGGTAAGGGCAAAATTTGTAGCAACATGCCGAATACAAAATGCTCGATAAGCATGGGGAGGTCGCCAACCACTATCTAGTGCCTCTAGTGCAGCCTTGATGCTGTTGTGTCTATCAGAAATCACCAAAATACCTTCTTGTGGAGTAACATGTCTTCTAAGGTTGGATAGAAAGTATGCCCAGGACTCTGCATTTTCCCCCTCCACAAGTGCAAACGCAAAGCCAATATATTGGAGTTTCCATCTTGAGCAATCGCCAACAACAACGTCCCTCCATACTTGCCATACAGGTGTGTGCCGTCGATAATGACAAGCGGCTTACAGTGTCGAAATGCCTCAATACATGAAGGGAATGTCCAAAACATTCAATGAAAGAAGACTCTAGATTCATCAACCTGATCACCACTCTAACCGGGGAGATCTTCATCAAAGCAACGGTACCATCCATGGTGGATGTGACCCCAAGGATCCAATGGGACAGATCACCATAGGACTCCTCCCAGTCACCATAGATCTGTGCCATTGCCTTCTGCTTTGCCAACCATACCTTCCTATAACTAGGCCTGAAACCATATGTTGCCTCCGTTGCCTCTTGGAGCATCTTAATCGTCACGGACGCATCAGCTTTGACCAACGAAAAGATCCTCGCACATATGACATGATAATCAAGCTATTTGTGGTCGCTTGATATCGATGTGGTCATACACGTGTGTGGTCCGTTGTACCTCCTAACTTCCCAGGTGCTCTTCCATTTTCGCAACGTGATACGAATCAACCACGTGCACCCGTTACCAAACTCCTTGCATCTGCCTTGGTATTTCAGATTGTCAGACTCTATAACTCTGTACTCAACTCCACGCCGAATGCTGTAATCTTTTACACTAAGCACAGCTTCCTCCTTACTCTTGAACGACTGGCCAACCTAAAATTCCGTCAAAGCATTCCTATCATGGATACCCTGGCCAGCGAAGGTTGGCTCTACATTCTAGTGTTGACCGACGACTTCCAAGTTCAATGATGACAGGTACAGAGGATACTGTTGTGTTCTAGAACCAGAACCTCCATGTGGTGTAGGTGTATCGCTCGGAATATCATCACTATCCCCACTAATAACAACCGGCTCGTCATCCGAATCATCGTCCTATATCGCATTCTCAACTCGATCCGGTCCAGCCTCAAAATCAAAATCAGGATCACCAGGAGACACACCGGCATGAACAGCCGCAACATGTTGAGAATCAGGAACTAGAACTGCAGCTGCTACCACAGGCATCGATGTTGAGGTACCATCCACCGTCGTCGATTGAGGATTCGGCGCCAATGGCCCGGAGCTGTCGACACCATCTTCCAACTTCGCAAGCAGCTCGGGTATTCTGACCTCCGAAAAACTCCGCCTACAGTGAAACAACACCTGCAAGTCTTCATCGGACCCTATTACAAAGGTCTCATATCTCACACCAGTTGACACAACGGCGATGGGAATCTTGTGAAACAACTTTTTTACCCACTTCGAACCACACACATCGAGCTTCCGTAATATGCTGAGCTTAATCTCTGCCAACGTACTCGACGACCGGATAAAAATACTGAGCAGTTCTCTATCGGTAAATTTCACACCATGCCTTTTGCTCTTTTGAATTTTCCCAGAGCAATGAACTAGAGTCACAAAACTTTCCTCACCCTCCATTTCTGATAAACAACATTCATAAATTTGTGATAAACTTTCCTCACCTTTGGCCTTTCAGGGGTATATATATAAGCACGCACACTCACCCACACTACACGTAAATCGCTGCTGCCTCCAGCGGTTTACACACGCATCCCCATAAGCATAAACCGCACAACCCAGCCTCAACAAAAATCTCGATAGCCTCTAACGGTTTCTGTGTTCAGATTCCCTTACGTAATCCACGGCTGTCTATAGTGGATTATGTGTATTTATAAACCGCTACTGCCAGTAGCGATTTCTATAGATATGTGAAACAATGTAATTGCGTCTCCTATTTTAAAAAGTTGTAAATGGGTAAAATTGGAGATCAAACAATTTAATTACGTAAATTGTCCATTATTTCACTATAATAATAGAAGTAATTCATATATTTACTGGTATTATATATGTATTGCAACTTAAGACCCACGGAGAGATATAAAAAGAGAAAAAAATTTATATGTTATTGTAGTGATATTGCTTTAGAACAAACTCCTATTTATACATACATCGTGTCCTCTTTTTCCACTTTTATTAAATGTAATTTTTTGATAACATAGCAATTCACTATGAAAAAAAGTCCATGTTAAGTGGGCATCTATCTCATACTTATCACAACAAAGCAATAGTAATCTAGTATAATTAAATTAGTTTAAGTCGAACAAAAACTAATCACACAATATATGCGCACACTTTTTTTTTGTGTTTTTTCTTATTAACATAATACATAAATTTTTGTTAAAAAGTATAAAAATATTTACACGTAGTAAATAATTTTATTGATATAAAACAAAATTTTAACACATAGCACATAATTTTTGTTGTTGTAATGTGTTTTATTAGTTGAGTGAGTTATTTATTATTCTAAACATATAATATTTCAAAAATTTATGTATTATGTAGTATTAGATTTTTTATGTTGTACATCAAAAATTTTGTATTGAGTAGTATTGTTGAAAACAGATTTTTTATATTGCACATCAAAAGTTTTGTATTGAGTAGTATTGTTGAAAACACATAAAAGAAGGAAACAAAAAAAAGAGATCAAATAAAAGAAAAAAAACGATGTAATTTAATTGTTGAACTTAATTAAAAATATGCTTGTTCGTCTAACATCTCTTAAAAAAAAATTGTAAAATTAAAGTACATGATTCACATACAGGTGATTTTTGTCAAATCAATAAATTATTAAACAAATTTACTTGAATTGAATTTATAAAAATGACTTCTTCACTGAAAAGTTAAAAGTGTTATTTTAAAAAATATAGATGAAAAATAAAAATAATATAAAATTATATTAACAAGTTGGATTCTTCATCCTCGCGCTTTTACTACTGCTAGAATCTAGATGTTTATAAATTATGTTTATGAATTAATAAAAAGTGACATGTGAATTGTTAATTTTTCATTGGTTTACTATGAAATAACAGTACTCAACTTTGTATAAAAATGCACATACTCTTAAAATACACGGATAATATAATAATTTTTTATGATCATAATTTAAAAAATCTAAGTATAACAAAAAAAAAAAGAGAAAAATTTACTGGTTGGTTTCTAATATATTATAGTGTGTATGGCTTAATGAGTTAATGTAATGTTAGGATAATTTGGTCACTCCTTGTTACATGAATCGTTTGTGTCCGTTGCTTGCGTCTATGCCTTTATTATATTCTTTTCCCGATATGGGCTCAGCCCTCATCCATCGTCCACTCCATTAAGCGAATAAACGTGAGAGAGAGTCACATCTCTCTTATCAACGAGCGTGTCTCACTCATTCATTGTGTCAAATAGCTGGGTTGGCAGTCGGCAGTAGCATAACAGAAGAGAAGCGATCGAACCATGGCTTGTTCGATTCGTCCCACTCTCTCTTCGTTTCGCTTTTCAACCGTTGCTTCTCGTTCTCTCTCCCGCCCCTTCCTCCGCCTTCCCTCTATCACTACCAGTAAGTTGTTCTTCTCTTCCCTGGACAAGGCGATTTGTATGTGCGGTTTGATGAACTCGAATTGTGCAGGAGCATTAGGTGAATCCAATAGATTGAGAGCAACGGGGATGGTGAGGCGAGATGGGAATTTCATGAGAGTGATGGCTTCCCAAGCAAGCACCGCTGCTTCCCCCGAGAACACACTCGAATGGGTCAAGCAAGATAAGCGAAGGATGCTTCATGTTGTCTACCGTGTTGGCGATTTGGACAGGACTATCAAGTATGCTATTTTTGTATTCATCATTGATTGATTCATTTAAAACTTGTTTGATTTTTCTCTGATATAATTCGGCTCTTATTTGCTGGTTTCAGGTTTTATACAGAGTGCCTGGGAATGAAGCTCCTCAGGAAGCGTGACATACCTGAGGAGAGATATACTAATGCCTTTCTTGGATATGGCCCCGAAGATTCGCACTTTGTTATTGAACTCACTTACAGTAAGGCTCTACTGAATCATCATGTCCTTTCATGTTATTGAACTGGAATTCTAGAAAGTTCTTATTTACGTTTGACTACGTTTCAGATTATGGAGTTGACAAGTATGACATTGGAGCTGGATTTGGACATTTCGGCATTGCTGTTGATGATGTAAGTTTCTTCAACATTTGTACCCAATTTAAACTGTGTTCACTGCGGGTGATTCTGCTGCCTCTTGTTCTTTATTAGGTTGCAAAAACAGTGGAACTAATAAGAGCGAAGGGTGGCAAGATAACTAGAGAGCCTGGTCCTGTCAAGGGAGGCAGCACGGTCATTGCATTCATTGAAGATCCTGATGGCTACAAATTTGAACTTTTGGAGAGAGGCCCCACTCCTGAGCCCTTGTGCCAAGTGATGCTTCGAGTCGGTGATCTTAAGCGTTCCATAGAATTTTATGAGAAGGTAACAATCGATGCTATTATATGTCTATACTATTTTGGTATCATGTGCCCATCTTTCAGATATCTTTGTGGTTGCTTGCTATTTAGGCTTTTGGTATGGAGCTCCTTCGCACTCGAGATAATCCAGAATACAAGGTATGGCGACATCTTTTTGCTATTTATTATTTTCTTTCTACTGTGACATATTTAGAAATAATCTGCCTAATTCTCAACATTTAAGATGATTTGAAGGTAAGTTAGGATCATATGAAATTTCATTCGTATAGTTGTACCAATTAATCTGTATGGACGAATTAAGATTAGGGATAAGAAGTAACATTCATTCTACTCAATCCTCTTAACATTTGATGATCCTTTAGATGGGGCTGTACTGCAAAGGTAACATTCAGTGTGGCATGTAGTGTGGATGCCTAGTTGCTATTGAATAACTGCTGTTTTAAACTTGATTCTCACAAAATATGCTGTTTTTGGTTTCTTGCCTATTGTTTGTAACTTGTACATTTACCAAAATATGTATTTTGGCATGATACTTGTTTTGAATGGAAAACTGTTATCTGTCACTATTTTACCAAATTTTACTTTATCATGTCATGTATGTTGTATCTGAAATCTTCTGAGGTGCTGTAATCAATGTGATATGCTTAACTTAGATTTGAAGCTAGTAAATTGGAAAAACGACAATGTATTCATGTGGACATTTAAGATCTTGTTGGATGCTTTTACATAAAACTTGCACCATACTTATCTACTATGCTTCTCAAGATAAATTGGGTGGCTTGCCTGAGTTAATAAGTATTGGAATTCTTGACGCATAGGTTGGACAACCAACTAGTAGAATAGTGTATAGAGAAGTTTTCCTACTTTAAGTTCCATTTTCTTCACTTTCATGGCCCAAAAATTGTTCTACTTCTCATTAATTAATTTTGTGATTTTGTCCTCTGCTTACACTCACTTCACCTGTGATTCATTGGTTACTTTTACTTGGCAGTATACCATAGCAATGATGGGTTATGGTCCAGAAGATAAAAGTACTGTTCTGGAATTGACTTACAATTATGGAGTCAAAGAATATGATAAAGGAAATGCTTATGCTCAGGTACGCAGAAGTTCCTTTGTTCTCTTATTCTTCATTTTTATGGAATCAAAAGGTTTTCATTGCGTCTTTGCAGTTGTGATAACTGATATCAGAAGACCTTTGTTTCTGTAATAACTAATAACTGAATGGCTAGAGTTTTGAGTTTTTCTTCTCTTACGTTTGCAAGTGAAATGCTTATTACTGATTACCATGTATTTCTGTATTTACACCTTCTTTTATTTAATAATCTTTATTTCGCCATTTACAGATAGCAATAGGCACAGATGATGTGTACAAAACTGCAGAAGCTGTTAAGTTAGCTGGAGGAAAGATTACTCGGGAACCTGGACCACTGCCTGGTATCAACACAAAAATTACAGCATGCTTGGATCCTGATGGTTGGAAGACGGTATGTATGAAAAATAAACTGTTTTCAAAGCTTAGACTGGGAGCTAAAAGTTCATAAATGATTTATATCTAGCTTACTCGATGCAAGAGCGAGATAGGGTTGAAATGTGGACAATGATCAACCGAATTTTGCGTGTTGTCAAGTTCACCTTCTTTATAAGAATGGGGATAACTGATAACAGGAAGAAGTGCTTTATTCTTGTTCTAAGATTTAAAACTTAAAAAAATAAAATAAAATATCACCTCTTAAAAACTATTAGATAAAAGCTCATGAATCCTTTTCATACATGCTTCACGGTCCTTCATTTAGCATGCCCTTTTTTAAGTAGTGCTGAATATAAACTATGTTTATAGGAATGAGGATAACAAGTTAACAACACTTGAGTTCCATAGACCGCTTCATTATTAAGGCTCAATTACTATTCCATTGATTTGGCATTTAGCAAAAGCTCATAACTGTCTCAATCTCTTGGAACAATATTGAAAAAACACAAAATACCTAACTAAACATAACTGACTTCAACTCTGAGTGTGAGCATACATGTATCCTCATTCTGGTTTAGAGATGTATATCATTTATATCTAACTAGTGTTCCCTTCTTCCATATTTGCAGGTTTTTGTAGATAATGTTGATTTCCTTAAGGAGTTGGAGTAAAGTATTTAGGTTGGCAAGCATAGTGTCATAGTGATGTGAGATTATTAGCTCCAAACCTCTGTCGAAGAATTCTTGGTTGAAGTAGTTTGCATCACAGAATGTAACATATTCAAATCCGTTTTTTTTGTAGATCGTGCAATAATGACTATAGCGACAACGTTTGTAGATTATGTTGTTATAACTCTTTATAATGAAGCCAGCCTGAGAAACATATCTTCAATCAAGCTAACTCATGAGTCCGTTCGAACTCAACTCGTTAATAGTTTAATAAGCTAAATTCGTGAGCCAAGCTTGAATTATATATAATTTTAATATAATTTTAATGTAAGACATAAATAAAAAATTTTATAATTTATTGATAGATAAATAATATATAAAATTGATTTTTTTAATTTTTTTAAATATATAAATTATAATTTGTTGATATAAAATTATAGATTATGTTCTTATTATTTAAGCTAGTTCGTGAGTTTTTGGTGAGCTAAACTTGAGCTTAAGAAATACATTTGATTGTTAATGAGTCGAATTATGAATCAAGCTCAATTTTTGTGAGTCGAGTTTAAACTTGGTTTAGTTTGGCTCAACTCGATTCACTTCTAGCCCTACGGACTAGTATCAACAAATCGTTTGCAGGTCTTTAGAGGATATTTCAAAAGGCTATCATTTAGGAAAAAAAAATAGAGAGACACATTTAAAATATTCTATTTAAAAATTAGAACGTTAGTGTTTCTGTAAATTTAAAGCACATGTATTCTTTTAATAGATCTAATGATTGACATTTAAATATTTAATAGGGCATGATAATGTAATACTTGAAACCTAATCCTAAAAGTTAAAACCGATTTCAGGTAAATTTATATTTAAAATCGAAAATTAATGAATCCATAATATAAAATGCTAGAGAAAAACCTTGTTTGAGTTTATGGGTATCACATTGGAAATTACTAAAGTGCATACCTTTTTGTCTTGGTTAGACTCTTATTTTTAGAATTATTTGAAGAATTTAAAAAATAATTATATAACAAAAATAAAATTAACATAATTCACATGATATTTTATTTCAGCACAGTAATTATATAAATTTAAATTGAATTAACAAAGTTATATAAATTTAGTAAATTTATCCTGTTAAAATTTTAAAATAATGTCACTTGAACAATATTTTCACTGCATAGCAATAATTTATATTGATTACTGTATGATTAATTCATAACATTTTTTATTTAAATTGAAAAAATCACATCCTTGTACATTTTAAAGTCATTTTTGTGTCATAGATGAATGATAAAGTAGGGAGAAAAAGTTGTTTAATGAAAACAAAGAAAATAATAAAGTTGCATACATTACACAAGTGTACGTTTTTGGGTTTATTTTTAAATGTTTTTTATTTAATAAAGAGTACTGTATGAAATATTATTATTTTAGCAAAATTACGAAAAAGGTTTTTGAAAAATAAGTATACAAAATTAATTTTTAGTTAATTAATATTATCTAGTTTTTTATTATAAAAATATTTTTTTATTTTAACTTGCTCTTTAAAGAATTTAAAATTTAAAATTTAGTATTTAAAAGATAAAATTTTTAAATAATTCATGAGATTAGGATCACATCGAATTAGTCTTTTAGATTTCAATTGTACTATTTAACGTTTTTAAACTTGATTTCTGTGCACTATAATAAGTTGTCGATCTCTTTTTTACTGGAAAGAGACGTTAACAGTGTAATTAGAATTTCAAAAACTAATTTAATACATGATTTTAATTTTAAAAATCATTTTAGAGCTTTAGTAGTATTTAAAATTTAACATATTTTTTAAAAAATTAATTGATATTAACCGAAAAATATGGTAGTTAAAATTTGAAATATAAATATTTATTATAAAATAAGCTACGCTCCGTATAATTGTTTTAAAAACTGGACCGACCGGTCAGATTAGAAAACTAGTCATTAGGCTATTAAATCAGGCCGAAACAACAATAAGATCAGATTTGCATCAAAACTACTAAGAACCGTGCGAGTTTTATCAAAATCGTTGAATTGACCACTTTTAGAAAATCGTACCCGTTTAATTTAATTTTTTCTTGAGTTAACTATTAATTTGATACTCAAAAGATTTAGGTATTGGCCAAAATATTTTTAGAAGATGTTGTCGACATAACAATCAGTGAATAATTTGAAAATAGAACAAAAATATTCAATAAATATTATATTTTTATAAATACCCAAAAAACTTTTGTATTTACCAAACAGGTTATTCATTTGATTCTAATTTTTTTGGTAACATTTGAATAAATGTTTAAAAGATGCTAAAAAAATTAAGAGAAAAATTTGATTTTTAAATTTTTCTTTTTATTTTTTAAAAAAATTTGATCGTTCACAATCAATTTTTTTTTAGAATTCACTCGACACAAAATTACCAAATTTTAAGAATAAAAAGATATTTTTTTAATAATGTTTACAAAAAGTTGCATCAAAATCTTATCTTTAAAATTTTTTTAGAATATATATTTAATATCTAATACTTTTTAAATCTTTTGGAAGTTTATTTGCCGTTAGCATCTTCTGAAATTTATTTTGTCAACGAAAAAGTACAATTTTATTATTTATTTTTTTTTGAAAAAAAACTAAACAGTTTCTAATAATTATTCCAAAAAGACGAGATCTCTAACAATTTTTTTTTTTGTTCTAGCTATTGATCTTTATCTTTGTAAAAGTGGCTAGCCCCTCTATAAATATTTTTTTATGGGTTAACAGAACATGCCTACGTGGCATGTTAAACTACTAATTTATTTGTTAAAAACCAATTAAACTTAACAGACTTTTTGTTAAGAAATCTCATTGTTTTTTAGGAGTAATTGTCAAAAATATTTAGAATTTTTTTCTATTTTTGTTATTTTTTATATATATTGACTAAATTTATTGTGTAAGAACTAAAAACCAAAAATTATTAATAATTTTTAATTTTTTTATTTATAAAAACTAAATAGAGCATATACTTTTTAATTTTTTTATTATTGTTTAAAAAAAGTGTTAAGAATTATATTATTAGGATTATGTTAAATTTTAGATGTACTCAATTTAAATTAACTATCATAGTTCACATAATTTATTATTATTAGAGCTGTATATTCTTTTTTATAATAGATAATAAAAATGTTAACACAATATTTTATCTAAAATATATACAACAAATGAAATATAATATTAAAAATTCAAATTTTAACATTTAGAATAACTAATAACGAACATATAAGACTGATAATGACTAGAGATGACAACATTATTCAAATTGCAAGGACTCATTTCATCCATGTCAACCGCGATATATATATATATATATATATATATATATATATATATATATATATATATATATATATATATATATATATATATATATATATATATATACCTGACCCAACGATGAGGTCCAGATCTCAACAAAAGGCCCAATTCAGGAGGATTGAGCCTTGCCTTGAACCGACCTCTTCCCTATGAAGTCGATTCCTATCACGACCAATTCTAAGGAAGTCGGGGACGATGATTAACTGGCAGATAATCACTCATTCAAATGAGTAACTGCCCCTAAAATCTCTCTACCCACTTCCAGGAGCCATATCTCAACTTTTTTAAGATAAAGGGACGGTTATCCACCTTAAAAGGTGGAACTACTTCAGCGGTGGTTATTGGATCACCACTATAAATACCCTGACACTCCTCAGGTATCTCTAAGTTCCAATACATTCTAAAACCTGCTTAATCCTTTGCTGACTTAGGCATCGGAGTGTCTTTGCAGGTACCACCCCCCATTCTTTCACATACGCAACTCGGAGGCGGCTCCCAGACGTAAACCAAGTCGGAGACCACACTCCTACAACGCTTGGGCCTCACAAACAAGCCCAACCACCGTCCGGTTCTAGGTAAGCCCCGGAACATTGGCGCCGTTGCCGGGGACGAAGAGAGATCAACCAGTGATGGCGGACAGATCTCCCGAAGAGGGTCATGTGGAATCAGATTCTGAACAAGAGAATCTTGACACCGGAAGCAATGATGCAGACTTGACCCTTCACCAGGGAACCAACGATCAGCACAGAGAAGGTACCTCCGGAGTAAAAAATCCGAAGGTGAATTCTTCAGAGGGGCGCGAATCAGAGAAAGATGGACCATCCCATGCAACTGAACTCATGGGATTAGTCCACGTCCACCAAAGTCGCCTAGAACAGTTAGAACAGGAACGAGAGCGACAAAGGGAGACTAAAAAGAACCTAAAAGAGGAGATGGAATGACGAAAAGAGTTAGAAAGAAAACTCTTGCAGTTAGAATCCTCCCTCAAAGGTCGAAACTCCCGTGACGAACGAGAAGAACCGCCCTTAGGAGGAGAGGATCCTTTTAGTGAGGACATAATGAGGGCAAAAGTTCCAAGGAACTTCAAAAGCCCCGATATAGACCTCTATGACGGAACCACGGATCCGAAGCATCACTTAAGCAATTTCAAAAGTCGGATGTACCTAGCTAATGCTTCTGACGCTACGCGATGCAAAGCTTTCCCGACCACGCTATCGAAAGCAGCGATGAAGTGGTTCGACAGCCTCCCTCCAAGGTCGGTCACCAGTTTTGAAGACCTCTCGAGGAAGTTTTTGATGAGGTTCTCTATCCAGAAAGACAAGGTGAAACATGCGCCAAGCCTCCTGGGAATAAAGCAGGAGGTCGGAGAATCCCTACGAGCCTATATGGAAAGGTTCAATAAAGCATGTTTAGAGATTCAAGACCTGCCCACCGAGGCAGTAATAATGGGGTTAGTCAATGGGCTTAGAGAAGGTCCCTTCTCACAGTCCATATCCAAAAGACACCCCATCTCCTTAAGTGATGTGCAGGAAAGAGCTGAAAAGTACATCAACATGGAGGAAAATGCTAAGCTAAGAAACCTGAGTTGGCGACCTGGGCACCCTCCCTCAACAAAAGAGAGGGAGAGGGAAACTAAGAAGAAGGAAGAACTCAGTCTCGATAGACCAAGGAAGTATCACTCTTATACTCCTCTAAAAGTTTCTATAGTGGATGTATACAGAGAGATTTGCAATACTGAAAGGCTGCCACCCCCCAGACCCATTAAGAATAAAAAAGGGGGGAGCCGCAGCGACTACTGTGAGTACCATAAAATATATGGTCACTCCACAAACGACTGCTATGACCTTAAAAATGTGATAGAAAAGCTGGCTAGAGAAGGTCGGCTTGACAGATATCTCATAGAAAGGTCGGACAGTCATGGGAAGAGAAAGCGAGAAGATATGGACAGAAGAGACCCACCACCACAGACTCCGGAGAGACATATCCATATGATCTCAGGGGGTTCGCAGGAGGGGGACTCACCAAATCCTCTCGCAAAAGGCATCTCAAGAGAGTCTACCAGGTCGAAGGAGAATCATCCGACCTCCCTACCATTTCATTCACAAAAGAGGATGGGCAAGGAATAATCCCTGGACACGATGATCCAGTAGTAATAACTATGATCCTAGAAAATGCTCATCTCCATAGAACCCTAGTAGACCAAGGAAGCTCAGCGGACATCCTTTTTAAGCTCGCTTTCGACAAACTAGGGTTGGATGAAAAAGAATTAAGAGCCTACCCCGACACCTTGTACGGATTAGGTGACACGCCAATAAAACCACTGGGATTTTTGCCCCTCCACACCACTTTTGGAAAAGGGGAAAAATCAAAGACTCTGAGTATAGACTTCATAGTCATCGATGTGGGGTCAGCATATAATGCTTTAATCGGCAGAGCCACCCTTAATCGACTCGGAGCAGTGGTATCCACTCCCCACCTTTGTATGAAATTCCCGACTTCAGCGGGGATAGCAACGATAAGGGGAGATCAGAAGTTGGCAAGGAAATGCTACAATGAAAGCCTAAATCTGAGAGGAAAAGGCAGAGAGGTTCACACAATAGAGCTCGGTGGTGCAAGGGCTAGAGAGGAACTGCGACCACAGCCGGGAGGAAAAACCGAAGAGATAAAGGTCGGCGAAGAGGAAGGAAAAAATACTCACATAGGAGCCAACCTAGGGGGAACCCTAAAACAAGGATTGACTAAGCTCCTAAGAGACAACTCCGACCTCTTTGCCTGGAAGGCCTCCGACATGCCCGGGATAGCCCCCGAGCTCATGTCCCATAAGCTCTCGATCTACCCGGGATCCCGACCTGTACAACAAAGAAGACGCAAGCTCGGCCCAGAACGAGCCCTAGTAGTAGAAGAGCAAGTACAGGTGCTCCTAGAAGCCGGCTTCATCAGAGAAGTCAAGTACCCAAGATGGCTAGCCAATGTAGTGCTAGTCAAAAAACAAAATGGCAAATGGAGAATGTCTGTTGACTATACCGACCTAAATAAGGCATGTCCCAAGGACCCCTATCCGCTGCCAAGCATTGATACCCTAGTAGACTCCAGCTCAGGGTATCAATACTTGTCGTTCATGGACGTCTACTCGGGGTATAACCAAATCCCGATGTATGAGCCAGACCAGGAGAAGACATCATTCATCACACCCAGAGCTAATTTCTGCTACGTGGTCATGCCATTTGGACTGAAAAATGCAGGGGCCACATATCAGAGGTTGATGAATAAGGTGTTCGCCTCTCACCTTGGGAGCCTAATGGAAGTATACGTCGACGACATGTTGGTAAAAACCAAGAAAGAAGTCGACCTCTTGTCAGACCTCTCACGAGTCTTTGACACCATAAGGTTACACGGGATGAGACTAAATCCCACAAAGTGTGCCTTCGCGGTAGAGGCAGGAAAATTCCTTGGGTTTATGCTAACACAAAGAGGGATTGAAGCTAACCCCGATAAGTGTAGAGCTATCCTGGAGATGAAAAGCCCGACTTGCTTGAGAGAGGTCCAGCAATTGAATGGCCGACTTGCAGCCCTTTCCAGATTTTTGGCGGGATCAGCACTAAAATCCCTTCCACTGTTCTCCTTATTGAGAAAGGGATGTTAGTTCGAATGGACTCCTGAATGCGAAGAGGCGTTCCAAGAGTTCAAAAGATTCCTGAGCCAACCTCCTATTTTGACTCGACCTATAGCTGGAGAAGACCTCGTCCTATACTTATCTGTAGCAGACAAGGCCGTCTCATCGGCCCTGATAAGAGAAGACGAGGCCGGTCAGCACCCAGTATATTTCATTAGTAAAGTTCTACAAGGCCCCGAGCTAAGGTACCACAAACTAGAGAAGTTTGCCTACTCCTTAGTAGTAGCCTCACGAAGGCTACGGCCTTACTTTCAAGCTCACACAATAAGAGTCCGCACGAACCAACCCATGATGCAAATCCTCCAAAAGACGGATGTTGTAGGGAGAATGGTTCAATGGGCAATAGAGCTCTCCGAGTTCGACTTGAGGTATGAAACTCGGACGGCGATTAAAGCCCAGTACCTCACCGACTTCATTGCAGAATACGCAGGAGATCAAGAGGAAAAGCCAACTACATGGGAACTCTATGTAGATGGATCCTAAAACAAAACAGAAAGCGGTGCAGGCATAATATTGGCAGATGAAAGAGGAACCCAGATAGAAATTTCCCTCAAATTTGAATTCCCAGCTTCAAATAATCAGGCAGAGTATGAAGCCTTGATTGCTGGATTGAAGCGGGTGGAAGAAGTTGGTGCTACAAAGGTGATGATATACAGCGACTCACAAGTGGTGACCTCCCAGATAAGTGGAGAGTATCAGGCAAAGGACCCAAATATGAAGAGGTACTTGGAGAAAACTCTGGAGCACCTTGGGCGCTTTGCAGAAACCGAGGTCAAACACATAACTCAGGATCTAAACAGCAGAGCAGACGCCCTATCCAAGTTAGCAAGTACCAAGTCAGGAGGGAATAACAGAAGCCTGATCCAAGAAACTCTCCAGGAACCATGAACCCTTTGATCGAATACATAAAATTTGACATCCTTCCAAAAGAGGAAAAAGAGGCCAAGAAAATCCGGAGGGAAGCACAACACTACACTTTGGTAAGAAATATCCTCTACAGAAGGGGGATATCAACACCATTGTTAAAGTGCGTACCGACCTCAAGAACCACCGAGGTATTAGAAGAAGTTCATAGTAGGATCTGCGGAAACCATCTCGGAGCAAGGTCACTAGCCAGGAAAGTGATCCGAGCTGGATTCTACTGGCCGACCTTGCAGAAAGATGCCACAGAATTTGTGAAAAATTGCCAACCATGCCAGATGCTTGCAAATTTCCATGTGGCTCCCCCGGAGGAGCTCATCAGTATCACTTCTCTGTGGCCCTTTGCAAAATGGGGAATGGATTTGTTAGGTCCTTTTCCCCAGACGCCAGGACAAGTCAAATACCTGATCGTGGGAATAGATTACTTCACAAAGTGGATAGAAGCAGAACCATTGGCCACCATCACTGCTCAAAGAAGTCGGAGGTTTCTCTACAAAAATATCATCACGAGATATGGGATACCTCATTCCATTACTACAGACAATGGAACCCAGTTCACCGACTCTACCTTTAGAAGCCTAGTAGCCAGTATGAAAATCAAACACCAGTTCACCTCGGTGGAGCACCCGTAAGCCAATGGGCAAGCCGAGGCAGCCAACAAAGTCATACTGGCAGGGCTGAAGAAAAGATTACAAGATGCAAAAGGAGCATGGGCTGAAGAGCTCCCACAAGTGCTATGGGTTTACAGGACAACCCCCCAATCTGCCACTGGAGAAACGCCCTTCCGACTGGTCTATGGCGTAGAAGCCATGATACCAATAGAAATCAATGAACAAAGCCCAAGGGTGACTCTCCACGACGAGATCGGGAATATACAGGGGCACAAAGAAGAGCTCGACCTGCTCCCCGAAGTACGAGAACAAGCCCAGATAAGAGAAGCAGCGCTGAAGCAAAGGATGACTAGAAGATACAACAAAAAAGTCATTCGAAGAACATTCACCCCAAGTGACTTGGTCTTGATCAGAAACGACATTGGAGTCAACAAATCAGGGGAAGGAAAGCTCGCTGCAAATTGGAAGGGACCATACAAAATCGATGAGGTCTTAGAAAAAGGCTATTATAAAGTGACCGATCTGAACGGCACCGAGTTACCGAGGTTGTGGCATGCTTGTAATATGAAAAGGTACTACAGTTAAAAGCAAACTCTACTCCCTGATGTACTCTTTTCCCAACTTCATGATTTTTTCCCAAAATCAAAGGGTTTTTTCTGGAGATGGGTTTTTAACGAGGCATCATAGTAGGGGCTAAGGGAAATAGATTGTCAAAAACCCTTAGTAGCAATAAAGTACCTCCCCCAATTAATAAAGATCTTTTCCATCTTACAAATATCTCTTATAAATTCCTTTTTTGTTTTCTCTTTCTTTCTACAAAACGCGCCGATTTAAGCTCGACAAAACGTGAAAATCCCATTAACCGACCTAGATGGTCGTCAGGATAAAACGACGAGGTACAAGTCGGTGTAAAGAAGTTATAAAAGTTGATCGTAAGAAACTCAGAAACACTCCGACCCATAAGTCAAAATGAAAAACCGAGTAGAAGAAAAAACGCATCACAGAAATAACCTAAAGTCATAAAAACTCAATAAAATCACAGAGTTGAGTATAGAGGAATAAGCAAAAAAGAGATAAAAAACTATTGAAAAGATTGTCCAAGGTTCTTAAAGCGAAAAAAGCTCAGAAGAACAGACAAGTCAAATAAAAGGTTTTTAGGAAAAGGTCGAAAAGACTTCCTAAAATATCAAAAGCAGAAAAGCATGCACGCATAAGGTAACTTAAACCCTTATCCAAAAAAGGGTATTTATTTTTTAACTTAAACCCTTATTAAAAAAGGGTATTTTTAGTGTTTGCTTACGGCCTTAAAAGGCCAAAAGTAAATTGTTCAAACACCACCAAAAACAAATAAAGAGTTTAAAAAAGGGGGGACCCACAGGCTGGGCCCCCAAATAGCCAACAAATTACTTTTTCGGAAAAGGAGTAGACGGATCACCACCACCAGAGTCAGGAGGAGCGCCACCAGGACCGGGAAGAGAGGCATCCATAGGAGATGAAGAGGAAGTCGGAGGAACCTGGGAAGAACCCGAAGCGTCCTTCGAGCGAGGAAGGGACTCAATAATCCTCTACCCCCGAGTCTTCAATTCTGACTCGGAAACGATCACGGGAGCAGGGGGATCCACTATGGCACCGTCGATAACAACTTTGTCAGGATCCAAAAGAGAAAGATCAAAGTCAGGAGCGATGACTCCGACTTGCTCCTTAAAAATCCTCCAAGCCCCCTCGGCCCCCTCAGCAATAGAGTCCTCCAACTCAGCATATGCATTCTGAGAATTCAGCAGATCCTTCCTCACAGACACAAGATCTTGAAATAAACTCTGGTAACTCTCCTGTGCTGCTTTCCTCAAACCCGCCTCTATGTTGCATTGGGCCTGCAATTTACTCTCCTTCTCCCGAAGGCTATCTCTCTCCTCCCTCAGCTTGGCGACCTCCTCCTTCAACTCCCTCTCCTGCTCTTGATAAGTAAGAAGCCTTCCTTCCAGCTCCTCAACCTTCGAGGTTAACCCCAAAGAGCTGAGAGGAGTCTTCTCAAAAATATCTAAGAGTTTGCCACAAACACCCGCCGCCCTGAGACTCTCCTCAGCCAGAGTAGTAAGGTGGTTCCGAACAGAGACATCATCCATACTTATATGAGGGTAGATGTTCTTTCGGACGAATGCAAGAGCATCTGCCTTAACCCCACCGTCAAAAGAAGAGTCAGACTCTAAAATCTTGCACTTCTTCTTCTCCGGCTCAGGAAGAAGTCGGGCGGAGGGGAGCGGCCGAGACAAAGCCGAAGAAGAAATCACAATGGGCTGGGAAGGAGTCCCCGTGTTCTGGGGAGGAGGAGGAGGAGGAGGGATGATCGCCTTGGTGCCACCAGTCCTGGCCCGAGACCTTGCCTTAGCCTCCTGGACTCTCTGGTAAGATTCCTGAGCATTCTTCCTCGCCATATCTGCAAAAGAAATAATTAGCAAAAACAACAAGTCGGCAAACCTCAAGTCGGCAGATACAAGTCAGAAATAAGAAATATATATACATATATATATAAAATCTACCTAGTTGCGACTGAACAAAAGTCGGCGATCCCTGGAGAAATTTTCTAGTATCCAAGTATGGGGCCCTCCCCCACACTTCTCGGAAAAACCCCACAATGGCCGCCTCCACCTCGTCTAGGTCGTCCAGACCATATTTTTCACAGGGGGAGGCCTCCAACCAATACAGGGGAGGGGAAGAACTCTCATCCAAGAAAAATGGGTGGTGACCCTCTACAGCTTGAACTTTGAAAAAATAATTTTTGAAGTCATGGAAGGATTCATCAAAAAGGGTGAAAATTCTCCGACCTTGTATGGCTCGGAAAGACACCCATTGCTGCTTGTTATTTAGCCCACTGAAGGGCTTAGTCATGTGGAAAAGATAGAAGAAAATCCTCAAAGAGGTCGGAAAGTCCAAAGCGTGACTAATAAATTGGTAAATTTTCAGAAAACCCCAAGAATTGGGGTGAAGTTGGGTAGGGGCAACTCGGCAGTGACGCAACACAGACATCTCGAAATCTGAAAATGGAAGAAAAACACCCAAACGGGTGACCATGCACTCATACATAAAGAAAAAATGAGGGGCCGCCTCATTGGCCCTCCCGAAGCAAACCCGGTCTTCTGGACCCGGGACTACCAACTCATACTTTGGCTCGTCCTTTTCAAAAGTACAAATGCGGTGATGAGTGCGAAGATGAGTGATGAACTCGGCATCAACCAAGGGTTCCTCCCCCAGGACCATAACATCAACCCATTGAGCAAGAACTTCTACAGAAGACATTTTTTCTAAAATACGATGAAAACCTACAAAGGAAAAAGAAAAAAGAATAAAAAACGAGAGTTCCTAAGGGGACACGGAACTTAACAGAAGCCTACAACGTCACCTCCCCCTCTCCAAAGAAAATAAAAAAGTATGCAAGCAAGAGCGATTAACAAAAGGTGAGAAAAAAGAACCAACCTTTGCCGGAAAAAGGTAGGGGAAGATGAAAGCCTTCAAGAAGTCCCGCAAACTGATATGAAAATGCTCCACGAACGGATGAAAGGGAAAATTTGAAAAATCGAAGAAATGAAACAACGAAAGAAGGGGAAAGCACTTATAAGTATGTTAGGGGCATAAAGGTAAAAAGGGAAGCGGTCATGAATGCACCGTTACCAAGGTAATTAATACCCACTTGAAACCCCTAACGGACGCGACGTTTGATTAGACGTAACTGTAAAAATCAAAAGTCACGAAAACTCACGTCGGTTGCAAAACAATCACGTCGGTTCCCTCGCAAGTCGGTTACAACCCCGAGTAGAATACTCGAACCCAAATCTTAAAAAGAAATTGGGCTCGAGTAGGGGCACTGTTCATACCCTGGCCCAACGATGAGGCCCAGGTCCCAACAAAAGGCCCAATCTAGGAGGATTGAGCCTCGCCTTGAACCGACCTCTTCCCTATGAAGTCGGTTCCTATCACGACCAATCCTAAGGAAGTCGGGGACGATGATTAATTGGCAGATAATCACTCATTCAAATGAGTAACTGCCCCTAAAATCTCTCTACCCACTTCCAGGAGCCATATCTCAACTTCCCTAAGATAAAGGGACGGTTATCCACCTTAAAAGGTGGAACTACTTCAGCGGTGGTTATTGGATCACCACTATAAATACCCTGACACTTCTCAGGTATCTCTAAGTTCCAATACATTCTAAAACCTGCTTAATCCTTTGCTGACTTAGGCATCAGAGTGTCTTTGCAGGTACCACCCCCCATTCTTTCACATACGCAACTCGGAGGCGGCTCCCAGACGTAAACCAAGTCAAAGACCACACTCCTCCAACGCTTGGGCCTCACAAACAAGCCCAACCACCGTCCGGTTCTAGGTAAGCCCCGGAACAATATATATATATATATATATATATATATATATATATATATATATATATATAATAGTTTATAATATTATATTATATTTAAATTTTTACTTTAATGTGTAATGATGGTTATATAAATTTTAAAATATAATTTTATTTGTTAAATTTTAATAATTATAAAGGCGAATAGGAGCAGGTAAGTCCGCCCCTATCCACTTTATTACCACCCTTAATAACAACATATCCTCTATTCAATTATTTTAAAAGACAACAAAATTTTCAAAAAAAAAAAACCTGTGAATTCTAACTAATACTCAAGAGACACATAAGCTAATTAACACATCATGTAAATAAGAGAGAAATCAACTATCGAAAAGGATTTCTTTTGCTGATGTCTTATGGTCCTTCAAAAAAATTGTCCGGCGTATTCAACCTTTTTTTAACCCAACTAATACGATATTTTTAGGATTTTTTTTATAAATAAATAAATTAAATCAATATATAAAATTTAAAAATTATTTATATTTTTTAATTGTATTACATATCTTATTTATAGTATAAATGAAATAAATATATACATATTTTCGTTTATCTTGTAAATGAGATATGTCACATATTTTAAAATAATATTTCGTACAAACAAGATATGTTTAAAATTTTAAGTGACTATATCTCATTTATATGATAAATAAAATACATGTATACTACACTATAAATTAGATATAAATATTTGTAAGTATAAAAATATAATTGTCTCAAAATAATAAAAATATATTTATAGTATGATTTAAAATTTTAAATCAAATAATAAGATGATATACTATACTATTTAGATCAAATTGGTACAATTTTTTACGATTTAAATAGTACTTATTTAATTTTTATTTATCAATTTAATTAAATTTTATTCAAAAATATCAATTTAAATTTTTGTAATTGGATTGAATCTATTTAAATTTAAAATTTATGGCAAAAAAGAGATTGTAATGCTATTTTAAATAAAAGGGTGATATTTAAAATTTCGATGTTCAAATTAATAAAGATTTTAGACATCGTGAGTCATGGATTTAAAAAATACTTTTATGGATATTTATATAAAAGGAAAGATAAAATTGTCATTTTCTAACTTATTTATCTATAATGATGAGTGATTACTTCTCCTTCTATTGAGAGGTTGTTGAAATTTTCTATTTTAATTATTAAGCGAATACATAAATGCAATTAAGATTCTTTTTATAAGTCAAAATGTCTGACATATGGATTGATGTACATAATTCATCTTTTATAAGTATAATTTTAATTTTAATTTTTTACAGCCAGTTTTGTTAATACTTAAATCTTTATGATCAAATTATATTTTTATATATAGAAATACTTGTATTTTGTTTATAATATAATATACACATATCTCATTTATGTGAGAATGAACAAAATATAATATAATTTAAATACATAAATATTCTTAAATTATATAATGATAAATAAAATATTTAATTTATTTATTTATGAAAATAATTTTACATTCTCAATAAATTATAACTCGAATAGTATAATTTTTTATTTTCACATAAAAATCTCATATTTAAATTTTACTTTTACAAAATAAAAATCTGACATTTTTGTAGTTTATAGTAAAAAAAAAGTGAAAATTCAGATGTTCAAGTGAAGTTAATATTTAAAAAGTGTTAAATAATTTGATTGATGTACCTAAATTTTTATCTAACTGTTCTTAATTATTTTTTTTTGTGACAACCACTCTCTACTATTAAGTGTGTGTTTGGATTACAGTTTGCAAACGGGAGTTTGTATAAAATTGATTTTGCAAACTTGATTTTGATCAAAAGTAAGTTTGTGTTAAAGTGATTTATGTTTGGTAATTTTTGTATCAAAATGGATTATAATAAAATAAATGTTGTTTGACTTATACCATTCAAAATCACTTTTAAATAAAAAATTACTAAAATGGACATCAACTTAAATTTTTTTTATATTATCCTATTATTTTAATTTAGATATTTAAATACATCTTATTAGTTAATTTTATAATAAAATTAATATTTATTTATTAAAATAAAAATAACATATAAAAATACATAAAATATATTTTTAAATAAAAAGAAAAAATATAAATTATATATATATATATATATAAACGAATATTTAATCAAATATGTTATATTTTTTAAGTATTAAATGTTACTTTAGTATTTTTTACATCGTACTCTTATTTTAGTATTCTCGATAATCTTATTCTTAATATTAATTTGGATTTCAACGTTTATGATTTTATTATTATCTATGATTAATTTTTTATTTAATTTATCTTTTTTAATGGAATCATAATCTATATTATAAAAATTACACTCAAACATAGTATACGAGAATTACAATAAAAAAAGATAATATTAAAAATAATAGAAGTTAATATTTAAAAAGTGTTAAATAATTTGATTGATGTACCTAAATTTTTATGTAACTGTTCTTAATTATTTTTTTTTGTGACAACCACTCTCTACTATTAAGTGTGTGTTTGGATTACAGTTTGCAAATAGGAGTTTGTATAAAATTGATTTTGCAAACTTGATTTTGATCAAAAGTAAGTTTGTGTTAAAGTGATTTATGTTTGGTAATTTTTGTATCAAAATGGATTATAATAAAATAAATGTTGTTTGACTTATACCATTCAAAATCACTTTTAAATAAAAAATTACTAAAATGGACATCAACTTAAATTTTTTTTATATTATCCTATTATTTTAATTTAGATATTTAAATACATCTTATTAGTTAATTTTATAATAAAATTAATATTTATTTATTAAAATAAAAATAACATATAAAAATACATAAAATATATTTTTAAATAAAAAGAAAAAATATAAATTATATATATATATATATATAAACGAATATTTAATCAAATATGTTATATTTTTTAAGTATTAAATGTTACTTTAGTATTTTTTACATCGTACTCTTATTTTAGTATTCTCGATAATCTTATTCTTAATATTAATTTGGATTTCAACGTTTATGATTTTATTATTATCTATGATTAATTTTTTATTTAATTTATCTTTTTTAATGGAATCATAATCTATATTATAAAAATTACACTCAAACATAGTATACGAGAATTACAATAAAAAAAGATAATATTAAAAATAATAAAAAAATTAAATATTTACTTTATAGTGATTGAAATAAAATAAAAAATTCTTAATGATCTTTTTATATAATATATTTTTAGTATTTTTGGTACTCGTTTTTTAGTATGTTATAATTTTTTATTATTATTATTATTTACAGTTAATTTTTTGTTTAATTTACTTTACCTAATAGAATTAATAAATTATATTATAAAAAGATAATAACAAACATAATACACAAAAATCACAATTATAAAAATGTATAATGTCAAACAAATAGTTGAAAAAAAATATAAATAATAAATAATAGAAAATAAAACTCATATAAATAGAAATAACAAGAATTTTATAAATAACACAGTAACATATATAAAGGATAAAGTTGGTAAAAAATAAATAAATTGTTAGTATCTATAGCTAAAAGCCAGTTAAGAAAACGCAGAAGCTACAAATAGTTGCTTCTTGTAAATGTGGTTTTGGCAGCAAAATCACTTATGTGTTCATAAAAAAAAATTTGCCAAACCAAAAGTTGAAACTTTCAAAAAATTTAAACGTGCTTCTTCCCTTCCAACGAGTTTCCAAACACACCCTAAATTTAGATGAAGTCACCTAAATTTTTTTTTTAAAACAAAAAAAAGACAAACCTAACTTCCCACGCCCCATCTCCACGAAAACAAAAGAACCTCGGTCACTCTCTCGCAGAAGCACATACACACAGAGGGAGCGGCTCTCAGCTTCAGGGTCTTACACTGTCACCTCTCTACCTCACTCGCTCGCCTCCGTCTGTGTCGTCCTTGTGTTGGCTCCCTCCTCTGCTGGCTCTGCTCTGCTCGTGCGGCCACCTCTCCTCTTCGGTGGCCTGCCCTCTGCAACGGTGGAACGCCCCCACCCGTACCTGATTGCCGACTTTGGTTCTGCTTCTGGCCTTCTGCAGTGTAGAGGTAACTTCTTTTTTAGTTATTCTATACTAAATTTTTGGACTTGATTTTTGCTGTTTTAATGTAGGTTTAGAAGAGGCAAATTGATGCTAATTGTATTTGGCTGTAAAACTGATTGATTTAATTTGTAATAGGTTTAGATAAATTGTATTTGTATGTAAAACCAATTGATTTAATTTGTTGTTCTCTTTGTTCTTTTTCCTTCTTGAGGCTTGTATACTAAAAAATAGAGCAGAAGACATTTTCATTAACACTACAAAATTTGTCTCCTAGCTCGATAATCAAATGATGAAGATTCAATAAAAGGGTCTTTCTTCTGGTGTTGTGTAGCACTCTTTAATTTCCTCAGTGGATTAATCACTTTGCAATAGCTTGATTTGGAGGTCAGTGGTAATAATAATAAATAAGAGTTTGTTTTAAAAAGAGAGAAAATGGGAAGGTTTTAGCAGGTTTAAGTTTCAACATGGAATTTTCATTTGAGTTGGAGTTTGTTTTGTTATATTTGTCTTTTTTTTTTTTTTTTTTTTCATTCAGGAAGGGTTTGTATGTTGTATGTTCTGTTCTTTGATCGTTTTGTGTTCCTTTGCATGTTTAGAACAAAGATACTAAAAAGAGCAAAAAAAAAAAAACTGAAGTTGTCAGAGTCCGAAATATAAATTTTTATTAGTAAAGTATTCTATGTTCCCTATTTCCAGAACACATGTTTAGTTATATATAAATAGGAGTTGTCACAATCAAAACCCAAAACCAAGACTGATAGAATCGCTTCATCGTGTGCTCCTCTTTTCCCAGCCCACGCCAGAGACGCAGTGGCCCTCTTCCGACAAGGTTGAAGGTGCGGAATTGAAGACTGGTTCATGATCCAATACGTAACTGCAACAAGTAGGGTTTGAAGAGGAGAAAGCATTGGATAAGATTGAATGGCATATAATGCAAAGCTGGAAGATGAAACCAAAAACCAGGGAGCCAAGCACAACAACAAGAAGCGGAAGCAAGTTTTCCCATACGGCAACTACAGGAGCTACTATGGCTATCGAGTATTAACCACTTCTCACTCCCTATGATCTAATTCCCTTTACCCTTTCTATTTTCATAGAAAAGATTCGAACTTTACATGGCCTCCAGCATCATCACCATGCATTGCTGTTTACTTAGTTTACTGGTTACGCTAGTAATGTGTGTTTTCATGGTTCCAGATTGGTCAAGATGTTGATGAAGATCCTCGGTTGAAAGTGTTTAGGAAGGAGTGGTTTGAAGATAAAGAGTGTCTTGATATTGGTTGTAACAATGGGATAATCACCATCCAGATTGGTAATTTCACCCCTTCACTTTCCTTTATACATGGCATTGATGATTGAACAAATAATGATAATCCATATTGCTAATTTTACCCCTTCATTTATGCCAATTTATAGTTTGCTAATTCAAGTGTTGCCTGTTTTGGTTTTCCCCCCCATAGCACAGAAATATGGCTGCCGGCACATTCTCGGGATTGACATTGATTCTGGTAAGATTCATATGAATAATAATTTCTGTTGCTGGAGATTATTCTTCGGTTTTCAAATATGACTATATGTGGCTTACATGTGATGTGATTTAGATGTGTGAAATGTAACATAGTTCTGAGTGTGTGTGCGTATGCGGTGTTAATGATATTGCTATAAATGAGAGAGAAGAAACAGATAAAGTTAAGATGGATAGAGGTTGTTATAAAGAGGCAGTTAGTTAGTTGGTTGTTAGGCTGTTAAGTTGATTTTGGTATTTAGTATTTACAAGGTTATTGCCTTTGTTGAAGGCTCACCTGATATGGCTATATAAACAGCATTGTATATGATTGGTTTTCATGTTAATCAGATTTCTTTCTTTCAATTCAGTTTACAATTCAGCTCATCTTTCTTCTTCCTCTTCTACTTCTTCTCTACTCCTTGTCTTCTTTTCATTCTTTACATTCTTCGCACCATTTCTGTTTCTTGCTAACCAAGAAACTGTTCAAACTGCAAGAACTCTGTTGTGCAGCATGGGCCACTGGCGGATATCCATAATACTTCTTCAACGAGTAACTATTGGGATTCCAAAAAAATGGGTGTAAAATGAAAATGTCAATTTCTCCCTGGTTGGGTAGTATAAATATTTACTCCTTGTTGATTTTGTTTTCCTCAATTTGCCAGATCGAGTTGAGGATGCATATTGGAATCTGAGAAAAGCTGTTAGATTGAAATCTACTGGAAATAAGCGTGCAAAGCCTTCCAAATTTGAGGACAAGGATCATGCAGATAATTCAGAGGACAAGGACCATGCAGATAATTCAGAGAACAATGCTACTGTTTCATCAAATGAAGATGCAAAAGGAATTTCGAAAGATATGCCGTCTTCAGAGCAAAGTGATCTATTTGCTATTGTTTCATTTAAACGTGAAAATTTTGTTCAGAGTCGGCACCCACCAGGAAAGAAGTATGATACAATTCTTTGGTGAGTTGCTGCTATTTCCATTACTATTTTCCTGAAATAAGTCCCTTTTTCCTGGGGTGAAGCTTTTGAACGGGAGGAGGTGGAAAAAGTGTCACCCTCTTGCATTGTATAATGCTGAAAATGCTTTTCAAAGTTGTTTATCTTTGATCTTGTTCTTTTTAATAAACTTCATGTTGTAGTTTTTTTTTTCAAGCATTGCATTAGAAACAAATTCTTAACTGCAGCTTCACTTTACTCCTCCTGCTATAAACCACATATTGTTGGGTAGGGTTATTTAAAATTGTCTTCAATGCACTTTTGTGAAACTGAAATCTCTTCTGCCCTGCAGTTTGAGTGTTACAAAATGGATACACCTCAATTGGGGGGATGAGGGCTTAATCAAATTATTTGCAGAGACTTGGAATCTGCTCCGACCAGTAAGTATCATGTCTTTCCATCATATTATTGTTTTCTTTCTACTCAGGGATCTCTTCTAAGCACCTATCAATACTGCCTTTCTTATTCTTTATCTCAACAATGATGCATGTTTTCTTATTTCTTCGGACCCATCTTTCCATCCAATTGTTTCATTTTTCCTTTTCGCTGTCCTTTTACATTCAGCTCCAATTCATTGTCTGAAGCTAACGACTCAATAGTGCAAATTGCTTCTTGTAAAATCACCAATCTACAATATCTAGCATTCTCTAAACATACTCTTTTATTTCTATAATATAAACAAACCTTTTGAGCAGGGTGGTGTTCTTGTGTTGGAACCTCAGCCATGGAAGTCATATGAAAGCAATCGTCTTGTCTCAGAGGTAATAATTAGCTTTTCTTATTTTCTGTGATTAGCAACTAATATATTTCAAGGCATCCTGGGAAATCCAAACCTTTTTGTATCATCGAGTGCATTTACATATTTGCAGACGACTGCTGCCAACTACCGGAGTATTACAATTCGTCCTGCAGATTTCCAGGAAATACTGCTAGATAGGGTTTGTGTAACATTTCTTTGGGCTATTACCATTTTATTTGGGTTTGCCTATTTATTACAAATTTATTCTGATTCTAATTAATGGATGACATTACTTATTGTAGATTGGATTTAGAACAGTGGAACATGTTAACTCAGGTATGACTGATAGCAAGACTGGTTTCAATAGACCAATTTTGGCTTTTCGGAAATGACCATGCACGAGGTCAGGTGCAGAGCAAATGTGAAGCCCAAAGAGAATCAACATTTTGCATATTTTGAGACATCAAAGCTTGCATTGGGATGCAGCTTCTGTGAATATAAGCGGTGAAGCTAATTTTGAGTTAAAAGGGGGCTTTTGAATGTAGAAAATGAAAACAGACGTGTTTTCTGGCTGCTAGTTTCACTATACTATACAGTTTTTGCCGTAGATTTGTAAGGTGCATTGTACACTTTAATTTGTAATGTGCACAGTAGGAACACTCATCTTAATTTAGTCCAATGTTTACATTTTTACCTACTTTTCACTATGTTAGCGTCATTGGGCAAGGATAGATTTTGCCGGGGAGATTCGAAAGAAGGGACATATTTGATTTTCATTCATGACTCTCCTGGTTTAGGCAACTGTTTCTTCTAAGGTATGTTTGGGTGTTAAGAGAAAGATGGAATATATATATTTTTTAAAGAAAACAATTAAAAAGACTACTTTTATTAAGAAAAAAACAAGTGGCTTTCATCCCCCCCCCCCCCCCCCCTTGAAATTTCTCATCAAAATGTGCCTTTGGGCCTGTGGCAGAATACCAATGATAATTAATAGGGTAGAATACTATTTTAGTATTTGGTATTTTTGTTTTGACAATTAATAGTTAATAGAATGAGTGATCTAAGTGTTAATAACATACTAGTTAAGTCATATTTTTTTATCTATTAGAAAAATATAAGTACATAACCAAACTTTTTTTACAATGTTTTTTTTTTATTTTTTTGTTCAAAATTCTAAATTTTAGTAATCAATCATCAACATTTTAAAGTCAAAGGTAACAATCAATCATGAACGTTTTAAAATCAAAAGAAAATTTTTTATATAAGACGTCTAAAAGTTTTTAAAATTAAAATAAAATATTTAAAATATTAAAAATTAAATTAAGATAAAATATTTAAAATATTAAAGACCAAATTAACATTGGACTCAAATGTTAATTGACCAAAAGTCACAAAAAAAATTTTTTTTGACCAAAATAATATTTATCCTAATTAATAAATCAAAACTGCTTGTCTGGTCCCCTCCTAAAAATGCTCATTACGGTTTCAATTCCCCCTATAAAGTAGAAAGCATTGTCAAAGTAATAAATTAATGGCTTTTATGGACCTTTTATATTTGGTAATTGCTTTTATCTTCTTTTATATATATATTTTCTGGTAAATAATGTTCCTTACCTGTTCGGCGGTTCGTGACCAGAATATGTATGTGTTTATGAGACAAGGAAGAGAGAGGGACCTCATATAGGTAAAGTGAAGACAAGGAGATTTTTATGGAATATGAATTGAATTAGAATCTGTAAAATAATATAATATAGTATTTTTAATGAAAAAGGAATTTATATTTACCAATAGTAAAGAGGCACACAAAAATAACGGAAATCAAATATAAGAAAATAAAGTGTGGAAAGGTGGGGCCATGGTAAACCCTAAACAAGGGAATACTGGAATAGGGATTGGCCTCACTCAAAATTTCCAAAATGAGCTAAGAGGGTCCAATGGGAATTATCGTCATAATTAACCAACTTATTACTTTTTACTTTCTACGTTTTCTTCATTTGACCTCACTTTCGTAACGCTATGTCATTATGGCGCTTCAATATGAGTGCAATGCGTTGTTCTACTTCTTCATACCCTCTCTCTTTTCCTTCTCATTTCATCCCCTCACCAATGGAACCCTCACATTACTCTTCAAAGATGTTCTTGCAGCAGAACCTGAATTATGCCATTGATGACCAACAAAAACACACTCATATTGCTACTACTACTTCCCCTTATCTTTCTTACCCTTCCATCAAACTTTTCAACCCAAACCCCAACAACGATCACTACCTCAATGCTACGATCAAGAACAATGATTATTCCTATGCACCAAGTGATGAAGCCTCATTTGGGGAGCAGAATTATTACCAGTCAGAGTCAGACTCATGCAGTAGTGGTGATGATGAAGATGAGGAAGTGACTTTGGACGAGTACTTTCTGATTCCTGATGCAAAAGCAAAGAAGCAAATTGAACAGCTTGCTGTAATGGTTGGACTTGACACTACCGAACCAGCAGCGGTTGTGCTTACGCAAGTGGTGAGGGTTCTTAAGCACTTGAAGGGAATAAACTCCTACTAATAATAATAATTATCATAATGATTAAGGGCTTAAACGTGGAGGCAAAGAACTTTCGTTCTTTAATCATCAACCTCACTAGCTATATGTGTGTATGTATAGGGCTTAATGCTTTTATTTTCCATCATGTTTACTTCCATAAAATATGAGTTGGTGGATTTCCTTTTATTCGCTTCTTGTTTATTTGTGTTTCTTTTTCTTCTTCTAATTAGTTAACGGTTGACCTAGAATTCTTCCTCTCTATATATTCCCGCATGATTTTTGCATTAATTAGTAACTCGCGAAAGAAAATGATCCTAGAGTACTTCTGGGAGAATTATTATTTTTTCTTTATTTTTTCACTATATTTCTTAATATGACAGGCTAAAGGTTAATTCGTCACGAATAGGAACTCCATTTAAGGATTTGTTATTGGCCAATGATTGCTACCTATACAAGACGAGATTCGAACTCAACACTTGCGGACTAGTGAACTAACCACTAAATTACCACAACTTAGTTATGTCTGGAAGAATATATTAGAAGGAAGAAATAATCAAATAACAATAAAGTTGTTTTATCTTTTAGGCCTAACAAATATTAAAGGGAAAAAAAAAGAAAAAAAAAGCTAAAATACATAAAAATGCTCTTCAATTATATACTTTTGGTGCAATTTACTTTCTGGACTTTAAAATGGTTGAGAATACTACCAATGGTTTATTCATCCAGATGTGGCTGATTTTGACAAATTTTGTGCCACTAATAAAACAACCATGGTAGTAAGTGGTAATGATATAATCACTACTGTTAACTTCCATCATCAACTTGGTTATGTTCTAACTTTTTTCTTATTGTTGAGTTAAATCTCAATTTAGTCTTTAAAATTTGGCCTTGGCCTGATGCTCAAAATGATCTTTACAATTTAGTTGGTCTCAATTAGAACCCCAAATTTATAATTGTGGCTCCATTTTACCTCTGTGATCATCTCTGTCACCAGAATACTGATCTAGCGCAATTGTATGACATGGTAGACACTACATAAACGACAGCGCATTGATTTCGCGTGCAAACCCTTTGGAAACTACGTAGTGCAAGGGTTTTTTTGATGTTTGACAACTTATGATCGTCGTATATTGGAAAGAAAGAGAGTTTTAACAAAAAAAAAAACTAAAACCACGTGGTTTTCAAAGGATTTTGGCGCGAAACCAATGTGCCGTCGTTTAAGTAGTGTCTATCGTATCATACAATTATATCAAATCAACATTTTGGTGACGGAGATGATCGCAAAGGCAAATTGGAGCCACAATTGCAAATTTAGGATTCTAATTGAAGCCAACGAAATTATAGAAATCATTTTGAGTATCGAACTAAATTTCAGGGGTCAAATTGAGATTTAACCCTTATTGGTTCATAGTATTAAACGGTCCATTCAACGGCTCAACCTTACCAAACGGCCATTAATTAGTTTTGACCCCCAAAGAACATTTAGCTATCTACCCACCATTTCATGTTGGACACATTGATTTGGAGATTTAATAGTGTGCTGGGACGTTGCTTAATTAGGTCGTTGCACCACTTCACATAGTAATATGTACATGTTTATGGAAGCTAGCTACAATTTTTACTACAGCAACATTCGACTCTAACTCAAAAAAAAAAAAAAAATTACGTGATAAAACTAAGCTAATGGCATCTATTTATACTATTCAAAGGTAGTGATAACATTCGCGAAATTAGCGACTTGCCATCTTATCAACTTGATATATTATAATTACAAATTTTTATGAGTTATAAACAAATTTAAATATTTGACTATGCATGATTAAATTCTTATTATATAATTAACTTATCAAAATTTTATCCTTTAATCCAAATTAATTTTTAATTCACGACAATGAAATTGTGATTTTTTCTTGAAGTTTTTTTAATACAAATTAAATTATTTTATTATCAGAATTGATTTTGCTTTTCATGGAGCAGCGGATCTTGTGCATGATAATTTGCAAGAATCACACACGAATGGAGATACTCGTGTAAAAAAGGGTGAATGGGTTACAATTAGTAGAAAAGACAAGGAAAAAGTGGATAAAGACTTAAAAGTGGTGCCAAAAAAAGCCAATTTAGCAATATACTCCAATTTGGTGAGTAAAAAATTTTTTTTTAGGTCTAATAACATGCATGCTGGATTCTCATCAAATGCAAAGGTGGGCCTATGGAAAAGAAGTATCCTCCATCCATGCTTGGCTCTTTGAGAACAACTCAGATGGCTTTCAAGGATCAGAGTACTCTCTTTTTTAAATCAGGGCACAAAAGATAGCATCCTATTTCGCTTCAAAATTCACCTACTGAAGCATTGTCAATGGATTCTCGAGTACAAAAAGAGCTTGATAAAGCTAGTGTAACAACAAATTTGGAGAACCAACCTCAACAGAAAAATGATGGTTCTGCGGCACAAGTCCAAGAGAAGACACTTGGAGACAGGGGTCCATCAACGTGAGGTAGGATGATTAAAAATTCTAATTATTTAATTTATTTTTATGAATTGTGACCAATTTAAATATTTTTAGTTGGAATGTAAGGGGACATCAAATAACATGTCTCGAGTGCACTGTAAGGAGTTGGTACGAAAATTTCAACCAACTTTTTTTTATTTTGGTGGAAACTCATATTGGGTTTGAAATTATGAAAGAATTTTGGGGGAGATTAGGCTATTATCCTGTAGGGATTGTAGATGTTGTTGGACACAAGGGAGGAATTTGGTTCTTCTCTGTTAATTTAAAATTTTCTTGTAAAATTCTTTGGGTTGTGAATCAATGTGTAACTTTGGAAATTGATGGTGGTGAAAAAAGATACATCTGCAGTGCAGTTTATGACAGCCCTCAAGCCACTAATAGAGTAGAATTATGGAGTCATCTGCTTGATATTGGTTTGTGTATTCAGGACCCGTGGGTGGTGGTTGGAGATTTTAATGATATTTTGAGTGTTCATAAGGTGAGGGGGGTAATTTCTATTTGAATCGTAGTAGTATCTTTGCAAGTACTCTAGATTCTTGTGGTCTTTTTGACCTAACAACCTCTGGAAGATGATTTACTTGGTTCCGTAAAATTCAAGAAAACAAAGAAATTGTAAAGAGATTGGATAGAGCTTGCTGTACTACAGAATGATGCCTTCTTTTTCCAGAAGTTTTTGTTGAAATTCTCAGCCGTTCTCACTCTGATCATTGTACCCTGCTTATCCGATGTTAAGGAGTTCCTATCAAGAAAGGAAACCGGCCTTTTAGATTCCAAGCGGCCTGGGCAACACATCCTGATTACAAGGTCATTGTTCAGAAATATTGAGATAGTACAGACATTGGCATCCATAGAAAGTTGTTGGGGGTTCAAGAAGGTTCGTTGGAATTCAACTCTACGGTCTTCGACAATATTTTTATTAAAAAAGAGGGAATTTGAGGCTTATTTGAATTTTATTCAACAGAAAATGGAAACTGACAATGATCCGATTTTGAAGCACAAAGAGGAAGAATTAGAATTGCTTTAGTACCAGAAGTCAAGAGATCAATGGGTTCGGTATGGTGAAAGAAATACTAGTTTTTTCCATATGCAAACCATCCTTAGAAGAAAATCTAACAAGGTTCATGGATTGCTAGTCAGTGATGGGTCCTGGTCTGATGATCCGGAAGTTTTGCAAAGAGAGGTTGTTCATTTCTTCAAAAATATTTTTTTGCTCTATTAAGCCTGTTGAGATTAATTGTATGGGAAAAACTCTTATCCCATCTCTTATCCAAGATGCTTGTGATAATTTGTCTAAACCAGTAACAATATTGGAGGTTAAAGAAGTTTTGGATAATATGAGCTCGTTCAAATCTCCTGAGCCGGATGGTTTTCAAGTTTTTTTCTTCAAGGAATATTGGGATGTGGTGGGTCATGAGGTGTGGCATACTGTTCAAAAAGCATTCTTAGGAGAGACGTTATGCCATTCTTTGTTGAAAACTTTGATTGTTCTTATCCCTAAGTGCGACCCTCCAATTAGATTGAAGGATTTTCGGCCAATAAGCCTTTGTAATGTAATTTATAAACTAGTGACTAAAGTGATGGTTAATAGATTATGACCATTTTTAAATGAGATTGTTAGCCCAACTCAGGGAGGGTTTATTCATGGTAGAGGAGTGCCTGATAATATTATTGTTGCCCAAGAAGTTCTTCACTTTCTTAAGCGGACAAAGTCTAGAAAAGGAGCTATGGCCTTTAAGATTGATTTAGAAAAGGCTTATAATAGAGTTGATTGAAATTTTCTTGAGCACACTCTTGAATATTTTGGCTTTCCTTCTCTAATTATTTGGCTTGTAATGAATTGTATTCAGGCCTCAAATCTTTCCATCCTTTGAAATGAGAATAGATTGGACAGCTTCCAACCTCCTAGAGGACTCAGGCAAGGAGATTCAATTTCTCCTTATTTATTTGTTTTGTGCATGGAAAGATTGGCGTGCTTCATTTTCAAACAAGTTGACAAGGGTATTTGGGATGGTGTGACTGTTTCTAGAGGGGGATCTAGAGTTTCTCACTTGATGTTTGCAGATAACCTCCTCCTTTTTTGTAAAGCGAAGAAAAATCAAGTTCAGAATGTTGTGCACACCTTGGAGTTGTTCTGCAAAGCTTCAGATATGAAGGTTAACATTGAAAAATCTAAAGCTATTTGTTCTAAAAATATCTCTAATAGAAGGAAGGAAATGTTGTCTGGTATTTCTCATATCCCTTTTACTAGTGACCTAGGCAAATCCTTGGGGGTAAACCTTAATCATCCTCGAGCTGCTAGGTCTATTTTTTTGGACTCTTTAGAGAAGATCAATAATAGGTTGGCTAGTTGGAAAGGTCGACTCCTTAACAGAGCAGGCAGGCTTTGCTTAATTTAATCTGTTTCTTCTTCTCTTCCTATTTATCAGATGCAAGTGACTCTTTTTCCTACTTTGGTTTGTCAAAAGATTGATTCTCTGCTTAGAAAATTCTTGTGGAAGGGAAAGGTGGGGGAGCGTTGCTTAAATTTGATCAATTGGAGTAAAGTTGTCACTCCAAAAAAATATGGAGGCTTGGGAATTAGAGATACCCAATGTGTAAATTTTGCTTTATTAGAAAAGCTTGTTTGGCAATTATTGCATAATAAAGATAAGCTTTGGGTAAGAATTATGTTGGCAAAATATTTACTCGGGAGTTCTTGCTTTTCACCCAATTTTTCTAATAATGTTTCAAGTACTTGGCGAGCGATTTATAAGAAAATAGAAAAGCTTCATGATGGTTTTGATTGGTGTACATGAAGGATGTCTCAATCCTTTTGGTATCATGCTTGGCGACCATGTAGAACACTAGCTCCTTTGGTTTTTTTTTGTGCACATTTCTGATTCTCACTTGAAGCTAGAAGATGTCTGACACCATGGACATTGGCGGTGAGATATTCTTTACACAATGATTTCGGAAGAAGTTAAACTTGATTTGATACTCTTTGATCTTATCAAGCAGGCAAAAGATAAAACAGGTTGGTTTTGGACAAACTCAAATACTCTCACATACTCGACTAAAAGTGGGTATGAATGGCTATTGAAGAAGAAATTTGGCTGGAATGATAATGAAAATTGGCTTTGGCTTTGACGCTTGAGAATACTGGAGAAGATAAAGTGTCTATTCTGACTTTGCCTCAACAATGGAGTTCCCACAGCTAGTTACCGGTTTCAAAGATGTCTTGCTACTTCTGATTTTTGTCAGACATGTTATCTTGCTCTAGAGGATATTAACCATAGCTTTAGGATTTGCCAAAAAGCTCGTCAGATTTGGATTAGCTTAAACTTGAAAATGACCGCGGAGGACTCTAGTTTGGATTTTGTGTCTTGGATTCGTTCTAACCTCAACAAAAATGAGTTTCTCATTGTACCGACTTTTTGGTGGATTCAGAGGGATATGAACAATGACATCTTCCATCAAGATGATCCATGGAGTAAGAAGAAAATTGTTCACTTAGTTAAACATGCTGCTCGAGATTTCTCTAATGTTATTACACCCAAAAACATATTATTCATTCCTGTTTGCAATATAACTGGGAACCACCTCCAATGAATGTCTGTAAAGTGAATTGTGATGCAAGCGTTTTTGAAAATGAGCAATTAGCTGGCTTTGGATGTATTATTAGAGACAACATGGGAATTTGGATAAAAGGTTATTCTGCCAGTATACTTCTTTCTAGTGTTCTCTGTTGTGAGCTTCATGCTATTTGGAGAGGGCTTGTTATGGCTTGGGATTTCGAGTGCAAAGAGGCCATATGTGAAACTGATAATCTTGATGCGTTTCTTCTTGTTTTGTGAGGCACAACCAGCATGATTAGGAATGACTCTGATTTGCTTGACAAGATCAAAGAGATGCTCCAGCGCAATTGGACAGCTACTTTAGTGCTTATCTAGTGCACATCAAACAGAACGGCTAATTTAATGGTTAAAACTACTGCTTTAAACAAGCAGGTGTACTTAGAGTGGTTACTGTCCCCTAATAATTTAGACATTATTATTAGAGAGGAGTGCTACTCTTTCTCTTAGGTCCTTTTTCTTTGTGTTATGTTTAGTCACCAAAATTGATTTTACTTCTCCGTATGTCTAACCACAAACAATAGAGTATTAGTCTTTCTTTTCTTTTTTTGTTCACATATGAATGAAACAAATTATAAGTATTTATATAAAATAATTATCCAAATCAGTCCTAAAATTTTTAAAATCAAATATTTTAATTCCTCAAATTTTAAAATACACAAAATAGTCCCTAATGTTTATTTCATTAAATAATGCATTCCTCCTCCGTTAGTCATTATCAATAACTCTCGTAAAACATTAATTTACACATGTGGCCATTAAGTCTTCACGTGTGTGAGCAGAGCGACGAACCTAGAAAAATTTTATAGTGGGACAAAAATATAATAAAATTTAGGTATAGATATATTTTTTTGGCTTTCTATAATACCCAACATGTTAAGGATTATTCCATTATGAATTTGAATTTTATTTAGTCTGCAATTGGCTAATGAGTTACTACACATACAAGATGGAATTCGAACTCCCAACACTTACTTAAGCGAACAACGACTAAATTGATTTAGATATATTTAAATTTTAAATTATAACTATCTATACATATTAATAAAAACTAAAATATACACGCAATCATTTGTTATAGTATTTAAAATAATAAAAAAATAATTTCACACCCACAATATAATATTCAGAATAATAAAAACAATAACTTATAATGACTTTCTTTTTATTTTTAACATGATAATATTATTTTTCTATATATATTCTTAAAAATTTATTTTATTTTTTATTATCTCATATTTAAATATTAAACTGTTAGGTCTATTTATTATAGTCTTTATAGTATAAATAAATTTAACCAAAATAATTACTATAATCAAGATCATTTTAATAACAAATATTAATATAGTATATTAATATATAAATAATATATTTTTTTATCTTAAATAATTTTTTAAAAAATTACTAATAATTTAAGTTGTATTTAATTAAAAAACTAAGTTTAATTATCAACTAATTAACTAATATAATGAAATTAATTATCACTATTTTTTGAATTTATTTATTTATTTTTTATTATTATACTAACTCAAATTTAATAATATAATAATTGTTATTATTATATGTTAAGTTTAACAAAAAAAAAAATAACATAAAATAGAAGAAAATTATTCATATTTTATTTTGGAGTAAACATAATATAAAAGGACATATATATTATTTTTTTTTTTAAATTTTGTGGGGGCAAATGCTCCTTCCGTATTGCATATAGATCCGTCTTTATATGTGAGTTGGACAAATCAGTATTTAGAATAAAAGATAAAACAATTCTAAAAAAAATTTAAAACAGTCCCTGAAAATTTTTAAAAATTCCTAAACAGTCTTTTCGAATATTTATAAAAAATGTTGGGTTAGGCATAAACCCGCTCTCAACCATACCCATAGTTTAACCCACTCCGCTCTCAACCTGACTCGCTACAGATCGAGTTGTCAATCATACTCGAATGGGTTAGATCGATTGGATACCTGTATATAGGATTAGTATTAGTAGTCCTATTTTTAATATTTTTTCAAAAGTCAATATCTTATAATATTTTTATTAATTAAAATAATAAATTATTATTAAAAATATATATAATAAATAAATAGTACAAAAAATAACAAAATATATACTAAAAGATAATTTTATTTATTAACACTAAAATATCATAAAAATAATATTATTTAATTATTAACTTATGATACCTATATTTAGGCGACGATGTAGAAACCATAATAATAATAATAACAAAATCTAAAAGGTCATTGCATTATAAAGGCTATTATTTATATATATAAATTTTTAAAATATTGACACCAAATAAACTTTAAAAGATATTTCTATGTGAAAAAAATTACTAACTGTGACAGCAAAAATAACTTTAATTGCAAGTCTATTTGTATAATATTACAACAAATAAATCTCAACTTTTTTTTAAAAAATATGAATTTGTCAAGATATTTCTTCTTCAAATTTTATAAAAATATTAGAAGTTTCACATTTTTGTAAATCATCCACATTAATTTTGTGGTTGTTGGTACGAATTTTGACTTGAGAGGTAATTTGACTACAATTCAAATTTGAGAAGGATCGATGGATCAACCATTTGACTATCGGAGAATAACATTTTCGACTACAAATAGAATAATAGTCAAGGTTGAGAGTTTAATGATATGAAATGGGTCAAAATTAGATACACCACGTGGTTAAATTTAAACATGATGCGAGAACGTGGGTTTGGAAGCCAAGGCAAAACAGAATGTGGAGAGACCATTACGAGGATTCTTCAGATTCAAAGCAAGGCCGTGGCCTGAGAAAAAGGAGGAACTGGATCGTGGTTAAGATTTTTCAGGAACAAGTCTATCCTTAGGATCTATAAATAGAAGTTTTAGAAGAAAAAGAGGGCTTCAATGAAAAACACTAGATCATCACATAAACTCTTCAAAAGTTTTCAGTCTGAGTGATGCAACAGAAGATCATGGAGTGTAAGTGCATGTGAGTGTTAGGAGCCCATTTTATTATGTTGTTTTTTTTATTAGTTTCTTTCTTTTAATTTTCTTATTTTAAATATTTCATCGTTATTCTGTTTTCTGCTAATTTTCATATTTACTCACATTTTTACTTAGTCAAAGTTTTTTTTCAGTTATTTGTATTTTCAGTCTTATTTATTACAATTTACCATTAATAATTCGACACAGTTACTTTGATACAACCGTTACGTAATTTTTAGGTCGTGCTCACTCCTTTGAGAGGAGTCGTATCTGCTCGCAGAACTGAGATCTTGATACAAGTTCGATTTTGACATCCTATCGATATTACAAAAAATCGAGTGAAACAATGGTTAACTAAAACTTACAAATTTGACATTATGGATGACTTGATTCGCATTACATGCAAGTTCTAAAGTGTTATCTTCATAAATATTTGCACAAATATTTCCAATTGCTAATGTAAAATTTTTTATATTAAATGAGAGTTTTCGTATTTCTTTAAGCAACACTAGTCCATTCTCTTCTTTATCATTAAAGAATGATCATAGAATATTCCACTTATAAATTAAATTAAATTAATATCTTTCATGATAAAAAATAAATGTGTTTTTTATTCTAATTCTTTTTTGAAAAATAGTGCTTTTTCAAAATTAATTTATAATTTATTTTAAAAATAGATAAAAATAATTTGTATATATAAATAATTAAATTTAAGATAAATAGATTAAAAATTTTAGAAGTTAACATTTATTAATTTAAAAATAATTATATATAAATAATTTAAATAGACTATTTTAGAATTTTTAAAATTTTTCAGTGTCTGTTTTGATATTTTTAAATTCTTTTGAGACTATTTTGTATTTCATTTTTAAAACTGATTTGTCTAAAGGGAGCCACTACTATAAAGATACAAGAAACGTCTTTTTTTAAAGACATAAAATTTCCACCAATTAATAGTTGACATGTGGTATTAATTAAATTTGGTTTATTTTAATGGTTTTTTTATTATAAATTGGCTTTTTTTTATTTGAACCAATTAATGATATTAGACCAAGTGAATTATTTTTTAAATAGAAAATTACTATAATGCCCTCGTTGTAAATTTATTAATTTTAAAAATCCTCATATTCTCTCTGCCTCTTCTCTGGTTGCTATCCGCCACCATCATTCCCTTTCCCTCTCTTCTAACAAAATCACCATCTCTACTCTTCTCTAGTTTCTGTCGTCGCCGTCCAGCCCAGCAACCGGCATTGTTCTCAGTCTTTCTCTCCGCGTCGTGTTCACTGCTCAGTCTCTCAACACCGTCCTTCTTTCCTCTCTGTGCGTTGTTCTCTTTGCCGACGCCGTGGTGCACCCGCGTTGTTCTCCTTCCTCAGCGCCATCATTTTCAGCAAATAGCAACAAATTCAATGTTTAGTGATAATAATCAGTAATAAATTAGTAATGATTTTCAACAACAACAAAAAAACTAACCAAAGAAACCTTAACTCTACTGTGCAAACTAAAGAAAAATACAAATTCATGGTAAAGTGGTAAACAAATCAAACAAAAAATGATGAGAGGTGGAGCTGACAGCTGCATTGTATAAGAACAATAATAAATATAAGTTGAGAAAGACTCCAAACAAACCTTCAACTCCAACAACTCCATATACTATATCAAATTAAATCCAGCTACAAGTAAAATAAAAACTAAACACCCCATTACAACAATCAAGAGACCAAGCAAATTAAGAATAAAAAAGGTCAAAGCATCCAGACATTTCGACTTCGACATAAACAACCTATTTAAAAATAAATAAGGATACTCACAAATTTTGGATTACTCATAAAATTAAAGTGCAGGACGGTAATCTTTAGCAGAATCAAAATTTTTATTTACAAAAACCTTCTCCCACAAAATAAAAATTTTTTACAATATGAAAGACAGAGACATTCACTTCACTAAATTAAACGATAAAAGATAAGATACTGGTGACTATTGTAGTAAAAAAAAAATAATTTAATGTGATTGATTGAAATAAAGCAAAATATGAGAAGAGGATTTTACAGAGTAGAGAAGCGGATTTACTAGAACAAGAGAAGCAGACGAAAGAGAGGATGCAAGCACAGACGGCGGAGAGGCACCTTGGAGAGATTTTGTTGGCGGCGCAAGAGAAGAAAGGAGTAGCAGCAACAACGCATGAGGAGAAGTAAGAACGAAGCAGTGATGCCGACACCAATAAGATCGGCGATAGCGACGCCGGCGTTCAACCAAGAAGAAGAGGGAGGAAGGTGGCCGTCTTAGGGTTGGGTATGGGTTTTCATTGCAGCAGCGGAGTGACTCAGTGTGGATCATAAAAAATGGGTTTACACTTTGCCGGTTTTATTAAAATAAACCGGTTTTTTTTTTAATTTTTTAAAATATAAATTGTTAAACCTATTTAATAAATATATCCAATCATATTGTAACACCTATAGCATCTTTACAAAAAGTGTTTTAGACCCACTTTATAGAAGCATCCGCCTTGTCTAAATTGTACACATAAATAATTAACCGCTATGTGTGCGAGTTAATGTTCACATGAGTAGTCACTGTTAATGACTAATAAAAGAGGGTTGTATTGACTAATGAAAATAAATATCAAGACTGTTTTATATATTTTAAAATTTGAGATAATTATCCTTCATTTTTTTTTCTTTTTAGGTGATGATTCCTTCCTTTTTTTTTTTGGTTTGCACCAAGGTATCCATTAGGCCGGAAGCCCAATGACTAATCCCTCGGGTACTGCAGAGGCACACAAAGTGAGCGACCCTCCCAAGTAAGCAAGCTCCATTCCCATCCTCCAGTGAGTATCGAACCCGGGAGAGATGGTTAAGGGACACAGACCCTCATCCATCTGTGCCAACTTGCGTTGGTATTCCTTCCCTTTTTTTACGACATAGGAGTTAACAGTTTCACAAAATTGCGGCCCAAATAAGAAATAGCTCAGCCCAAGAGCTAGCTGCTGCAAATTGCGATGGAAGTTAATTTGGGACAGGACGGTAGCTGAGCGCTTGAGCCTGAGATCAGAGATGGTAGGGGAAGTGGAGAAGATGATCGCAGTGGGTTTGGTATGGGGCGCCACAAATGCTATCATGCGCCGGGGTGCCGTTCTATGGGACCAAGCTGTGAAATCCACATCAAGGGCAGATCCCAACGCCAAGCTGTACCAGAGAGCACTGTTGTCCCTCCGCAACTGGTTCAAGCTCCTATGGATCTGGCAGTACTCCATCCCCTTCCTCGTCAACCTCTCCGCCTCCCTCACTTTCTTCGCCATCCTCTCACACGCCCCACTCTCCCTCGCCGTCCCTGTCACCAACGCCACCACCTTCGCCGCCACCGCCGTCTTCGGCATCCTCCTCGGCGAACGCACCCACCTTCTTCGCGCATCCCTCGGTACCGCTTTTATCGTTTCCGGCCTTTTCCTTTGTATCAATTCCTAACCTTTCAACTATCTCTATTTATGCGTCATTCTGTTACTTCCATTGTCAGATTCAAGTTTTGTTGTATCGTCGAATTGTAATCATGTCCCGAGCTAGGTTTTATTTTTTCAAAATTACAGTAGTTTATTAGGCCTGTTCAGTTCTCAGCACGGAAATTACCAAAGCATTGTCCTCGTTTGGCGATGATGAAAATTTATTGTGTGTTAAGTAGATAACTAAGCATACAAAGCAGCATTATTAGTTCTTGGTGAGCAAGAATCGAGTCACCAAGCCTTGCGAGGCTTTAAAAAATGGGGCAATGACAGAAAAAAAAAAGAAGCAGCATGTGATCCTTATGGTTACAGTTGTGTTTTAGAACATTCTGGAGGCAACTGGCCGTTGAATCTCTTGGAATCGGCGCAGTAGTCGTAGATCATGTAATTCTTTCTGACCCAGTTCAACTGGCCTTTTTCGGAGTAACTTAGCTGCTTGTATAGGGGAGAAATCCACCAATTTGCAGGGACATTGGAGGCACAGTGATTGATGCTCAGTGCCCCATTCCACTTGCAAGCCCTTGCTCTGAAATGATGAAAGCTGGCTATGAATGGTGCACCTCTCCAGTCAGTCTTAACAAGCCCTCCTCTAGTTGCCCAGTCATCTGCATTCCATAGGCTGCTGTATACCCTCATTCCATGCTTGTTTGGATACGCAACACCGTGATTTTCGTAGTTCTGAAAAACCCGAATCGGCAGACCATCAACATACCACCTGAGATAGCAGTGCAGTGCAGTGATAGTTAAAGATCATCACATCCTTAGATAGCAGTTAAATAATTGTGCTGTCATCAACTTACACAATTTGCGTGGGGTTCCAGTGAATGGTGTAGTTGTGAAAGTCAGCAGTTGGGTCAAACCAGAGGTAAAATTGCTGCTCTTTGTTTCCTTTTCCTTGTGTATATATGTTGGTATTGACAGTGTATGGTTGTCCTGTAATGTTGCCTAAGAACTCAATCTATCTCATCATGCTGACTTCCCGTGGAGGATAACTGTACACAATATTTTGGGAGAAGCATTAGCAATCCATTTTGTGTGGAAAGTATAAGAGATTATGGTGACCTTTTTAGCTCATGTGACTTTGACTTACATAGTAGGCTGTTACTATTCCTGCAGCATTGCCTGGTATGAGCTTGATTAGCATTTCAATGCTTCCAAATAAGAATGATCTCTTCGATTTAGCAGCAGATCCTGATACCAAAAAGCAACTTTGTGTTTGGAGAAAATGAGAACAGATAATATTATACGCACAAATTTTCTCATTCCAAGAGACCCATGTCTAGTGAAATCCAAATTTATACTTAATTAATGCATGCTAAAGAAGCATAGAATTTTCACCTGAGGTTGTGTCCAACACTAGATGAAGGTCTTCGCCCATAATCGATGCATGTTGAACACCCCATGTGAGATACATGCTCTTCGAAAAGTTGCCATCCACTTGGACGATGTTGCCAACGAGTACCACTACACATATAAACAAAGCCACCAACATTTTCTCAAATTTTGCCATGTTTAGTGTGTTCTATGGATATGATAACATGGATTAGTTATTAGTGATGATGTATTTCTTTATATATTTATATACCTACAACCAGCAATATATAGTTGACAATCTGAAGATGAGCTATACGTGATTATTATAGAATGAATTGGTCTGAGTTATATTGGATTATTGGTCTGCTCATAGGATTTGTCAGGCCGAAGTTATTGCTTTTTGAGACGAAGAGGCGGAGAGCTTTCAGAACATACGTCAGGTTGGGTTGTGTTTTTGAAAGCTTTTGATTTTTTGTGTGGGAGAGAGAAATGTGTATGACAATAGGGTGTGAGAAGAGAGGTGTTTTATTTGGCTATGGGATGACACAAATCGGAGGCACCGATTTGTTTGCATTGTTTTGTTTTTTAAACAAACAATCACAAATCGGACGGTCCGATTTGTGATTTTGAAAATAAAAAAAAAATTAATGTTAAAATCGGACCGTCCGATTTTTATTTTAACAAATAAAAAAAATAAAAAATGCAAATCGAACCCTCCGATTTGGAGTTTAACTTTTACTTCAAGCAAATCGGACCCTCCGATTTGTAATTTATTTTTTTCATCAAACAAATCGGACCGTCCGATTTGAATAAAACACCGTATAAAAAAAATACCTAATTTTTCAATAACAATGTATTACACATATATTTAATCAATATAAAAAAAAATTAGCCGTTTTTGAATTCTGGTACGGTGTTGATTCCTTTTATTTTAGAGCAGTATTTAATTGAAAATGTTTTCTGGCAAAGCAGAATTCCCACTAGCTTGTCTATGATTTTTGTACTGCATAATTATCACTAAGCTGATGCCATCATTTAGAACTTTTGCTTAAAAACACATAGGTTGGAACACGATGCTAAGGTCACTGGATACCCTTTTGACTTGCACGCCTGATTTTTAGGAGAAATACCAAGAGATTATCGTAATTTATTTAGAGATTTTATTTTATTCTTTAAAGTGAAAATTTAAAATTTAGAGGATCCAAATTCTATTATTTAGTCATCAACTCAATTTTTTTAGTTTTAGTTAGTCTACTAATCCAACAACATATTTTATAACATTTTTAAATATTAATAGTTAAATAATAACTAAAAATAATAAATTCTAATGGTTTTTTAGCATTTTTTTAAAAGATACTTTGGTTTTGTGAACATGGCCTTACTTGCATTAGGAATGATAATGAGTAGGATAGTTTACATTTCACTTAATTCTATTTTGCCGGTTTAAACCCCCCCAATTTTCTAACCGTTTCTAAACAGTTTGATCCAATCTTGGGTTTAAACTCCTCAATTCGAATTTTACCGTTATTATAACTGCTTGATCCTATCCTGTTGGATGTGACCCATAAAAAGAAATTTATTTTTATTTAAATATAATATTTAATCTTTTCATATTTTATAGTATTAAATATTATTTATGTACTATTAGTAAAATAAATTATTAGTTTGGTGACATTAATTACTTATATAAAAAAATTTGGATTTCTTTTTTGGTAATTAAAAAAATTTGGATTTAAATCTCTCTTTCTTTCTCATAGTTGTAAGAATTAGACTAATCGATTTGATTAAAAATTTAGTGACTTGAATTCTTAACCAATCTAGTTCAGTATTTGAACCGTTAGAATAGAATTGGTCAAAGCCGATAAGAATCGGTCAAAATCGATAAAATTAGTTCAACTGAACTGTTTGAGAGAAAATTCTAAAATTGATGAATATATAGTTTGAATTTGGGTCTTCTTTGTATCGATGTTGTTTCTTATTATTTTAAATACTAATTATTAATTATATATTAAAATTTACAAATATTTTTATAGGTATTATTTTAATTTTATATTCACTTATATTTAAATTAATTATATTTTTTATTGTTTATAATTATTAATATAAATTTAATTAAATATGTATAAAAAATATAAAAGATTTTTATTAATTACAATATAATTATTTTTTTATAATTATATGATATTTATTAATATTATTTTTTAATAAATACGTATAGTGTATAACAATATAATAAATATAAACTAATTAATTAGTTATTAAAATAAAAAATATTTACTTTAATATAAAAAATAAAATAATTTTTTTCATAAAAAAATACTAGAATTTTATATATTTATTCAATAATAATTAGATTATAATTTATTGAAACTTGATTATTTTTAAAATATTAATAAAAATATATATATTTTTTAAATTTTAATTTTAGGTTTTAAACTATTTCATATTTTTATTTATGTAGGACTAATTTTATCGGTTCAATTAATAATTTATTGGTTAAATGAATGAATCAATAAACCAATAACTTAATCGATTCGATTCTAACAACTATACTATATATATTACAAGAAAGTTTTCAAATGATCCAGTCACCTTTATTAGTTCATCAAAGATACAGGCTGCAATACCGTACAGATAAATAGTTAAAAATTTTGACGGTTTAGATTTGTTGTAATTATTACGCGCTAGAATCGTAATAGGATGGTCTATCCTATTCCTTATACCTGTTCAAAGCTTGATCTAAAAAACAACTGGGATATTGACGTGGAGGGCAGATGTCGTTTGTGTTGTGAATATAAGTAGCCGCAACTGTGTGCTCGGCTGACAAGTGGAGCCGCAGTAGTCAGGGGTTTTTTTTGGACTAAAAGGCATGGGCCTTTGTTTTTTTGACAAGCATAGAGATTGATTGGGATTTGTGAGGTTTAAGTATTGATGGTTGTTTTACTATTTTATTTCATGGGAACAAAATCAGGTCTTTACAATTTTCAACAACACCTTCATTTATGCTACTGTTCAACCACAACAAAAATTACCCAATTCAACTACGACATGTCATTACGCCTTCGACAAGTTAAACATTCACCCACCGATTCAAGACACAGGATTGACAATCGGAACTAAGTAACGAAGACTTCCACATAAGACCCTCACCTGGATCGGAACCACCTGACGGCCGGAGTACATGACCTATTGAACTGATAGTGGAGGCCACAAAACAGCAACGACCAACACCCAAACAATCCCTTGCTAGATTTCTCGAATGTTACCGGCGGAAAATCGACTGCAGGAAGGGAGCGACTGACCCTCCGAAGCTGATGACCTACCTCACCCACTTTCACTCGGCCGTGGCGAATGACGACCTTCACTGACAAGTGGGGGATCACGCCGTTAGAAGAAAGCAATCTGTTCGAGCCGCCAATAGCTGCATGCGACACCGATAGCTGCCGACATAGACGTCACATATGTTTTGGGAGCCAGTGTCAAGTAAGACAAACAAAACTGAGAGACGCTGGGGGGTTTCAAAACGACCACATTTTGAATTACATACCTAAAACACAATTTCAACTTTTCCCACCAACCCTCCATGTGTCATATCCATAACGGGTTTCGCTTACTCTCTCTAACTGTATCACCAAACCCATCATTACTACAACAGTGCCAACAAAGACTTCTTAAAGGCCCACACTAAACAAAACATTCTCAATTCTCAAATTTTATGCCATGGCTGATTCCTTAAATGTTGCACATGTTAGACCCATTGCCTCATTGAACGAAAAAAAGTCACATAAGGCCCAACAGCGCCAAATTGTTAAGCAGCTGGCTCAAATGTAACTTGGTTATCTTTTTTCTTTAAGCTGATCACACAGTATTACTCTTATGGTGACTTTTCACTTTATTTCAGGGACATTAACGATATTACACAGCGTACTATAAGACAAACTTAAAACCTGTTACTTTCCTGTACTTGGATCTTTGGTGAACCAGTAAAAGTAACCGAATGATTTAAAAACTTTCCTATATTACAAATGGGGGTTAGACTCATAGAATTAGCCCGGTACCCAAATTCAATGCTCTCGCTTCGACCAGGTGAGCTGATTGGATATGGGCATGTGTGGATAGGGCTGCCAGTTTTAACTCGTATATTTTACAAGGAATTATATGTAAAATGAATAGAAATTTCAATTGCTTAATGTTAAAATTATAACTAAACTACCAAGAATAACGTATTGATAAGTTGAGAATATATAAAAATGGCGAATTAATGTTAAGTATACATCAATTCAACTATCAGAATAAATATATATTAAAATATAAAATATATATATTAAATATGAGTTAAATTATATATGTATTTGCAGAATTTTTCATATATATATAAAAAAAAATTTTCAAAATTTCTAATTAGCATTGTTACGGTGGGTAACCGGAGATTAATGGGCTGGATGGCGTTGATTGGCCCAAACGTATGAAGGAGGAGGCTTCAAGTGGATCTGTAACTCAGGAACCTCCGTCCGACTTGTATGTGTGAAAGAATGGGGGGTGGTACCTGCAAAGACACTCCGATGCCTAAGTCAGCAAAGGATTAAGCAGGTTTTTGAATGTATTGGAACTTAGAGAGTGGTGAACCAATAACCACCGTTGGAGTAGTGCCACCTTTTTAGGGTGTTAACCGTCCCATTATCTTAGGGAGGTTAGGATATGGCTCTTGGAAGTGGTTAGAGAGATTCTAGGGGCAGTTACTCATTTGAATGAGTGTTTATCTGCCAGCTAACCCTCGTACCCGACTTCTTTATAGCAAGTCATGGTGAGAACCGACTTCATAGGATGAAGGTTGCTATTGGATGAGACTCAATCCGTGGGATTAGGCCTTTTATTTGGACCTGGGCCTTTACTGTTGGGCCAGGGTATGAACAGTGCCCCTACTCGAGCCCAATTTTCTTTTCAAGATTTGGGTTCGAGTATTCTACTCGGGGTCGTAGCCGACTTGTAGGAGGACCGACGTGATGGTCCGAAACCGACGTGATTTTTCGTAGCCTTTTGGTTCTGACAGTTACGTCTAATCAAGCGTCGTGTCCGTTTAGGGATGTGCGTAGGGATTGATGGTCTTGGTAACGGTGTATTCTCATTAATGACTGCCCCGTTTTTACCATTGTGCCCCCCACGTACTTATAAATACTTTCCCTCTCTTTCATTGTTTCGTTTCTGCGATTTTTCAAATTTTCCCTTCATTCGTTCGTGCTGCATTCTTGTGTTTTCGAAGGCTTTTTCTTCCTCCAACCCTCATTTTCAGATAAAGGTTAGCTCTTTCTGTAACATGCTTTTCTATTTGCATGCCTTTATTTTGTAGATAGGTTGGTTTGTAGACTTTAGTTCCATATTTCCTTCCCCTTAGAGACCGTGTTTTTGATTTTTCTTTTCTTTTTTCCTTGTAGGTTTTTGTTACCTTTTTAAGAAAAAGAAATGGCTTCCGTAGATGTTCTTTCTCAGTGGGTTGATGTCACGGTCCTAGGGGAGGAACCCTTGGTCGATACTGAATTTATCACCCACCTTTGTACTCGCCACAGAATTTGTACTTCTGAGGAGGACGAGCCGAAGTACGAGTTGGTAGTCCCGGGTCCAGAAGACCGGGTTTGTTTTGGGAGGGATTCCGAGGAGGTCCCTCATTTTTTCTATATGTATGAGAGCATGATTACCAGTTTGGGTGTTTTTCTTCCGTTTTCTAAATTTGAAATGGCTGTTTTGCGCCACTGTCGTGTTGCCCCTACCCAACTTCACCCCAATTCTTGGGATTTTCTGAAAATTTACCAATTTATAAGTCACGCTTTGGACTTTCCGACCTCTTTGAGGATTTTCTTTTATCTTTTCCACATGACTAAGCCCTTCAGTGGGCTAAATAACAAGCAGTAATGGGTGTCTTTCCGAGCCATACAAGGTCGGAGAATTTTCACCCTTTTTGACGAATCTTTCCACGACTTCAAAAATTATTTTTTCAAAGTGCAAGCTGTAGAGGGTCACCACCCCTTTTTCTTGGATGAGAATTCTTCCCCTCGCTTTTCCCTCTATTGGTTGGAGGCCTCCCCCTGTGAGAAGTACGGTCTGGACGACCTGGATGAGGTGGAGGCGGCCATTGTGGGCTTTTTCCGAGAAGTGTGGGGGAGGGCCCCATACTTGGATACTAGGAAATTCCTCCAGGGATCGCCGACCTTTGTTCAGTCGCAACTAGGTAGTTTATATATATATATATATATATATATATATATATATATATATATATATATATATATATATATATATATATATATATATACATTTCTTATTTTTGACTTGTATCTGCCGATTTGAGGTTTGCCGACTTGTAATTTTTGCTAATTGTTTCTTTTGCAGATATGGCAAGGAAGAATGCTCAGGAATCTTACCAAAGAGTTCAGGAGGCTAAGACAAGATCTCGGGCTAGGACTGGTGGTACCAGGGCGATCATCTCTCCTCCTCCTCCTCCTCCTCCTCCTCAGACTATGGGGACTCCTTCCCAACCCATTGTAATTTCTTCTTCAGCTTTGTCTCGGCCGCTCCCCTCCACCCGACTTCTTTCTGAGCCAGAGAAAAAGAAGCGCAAGACTTTAGAGTCTGGTTCTTCTTTTGATGGTGGGGTTAAGGCGGATGCTCTCGCATTCGTCAGAAAGAACATTTATTCTCATATAAGTATGGATGATGTCTCTGTTCGGAACCACCTTACCACTCTGGCTGAGGAGAGTTTTAGGGCGGCGGGTGTTTGTGGCAAGCTCTTGGATATTTTTGAGAAAACTCCTCTCAGCTCTTTGGGGTTAACCTCGAAGGTTGAAGAGCTGGAGGGAAGGCTTCTTTCTTATCAAAAGCATGAGAGGGAGTTGGAGGAGGAGGTTGCCAAGCTGAGGGCAGAGAGGGATAGCCTTCGGGAGAAGGAGAGTAAGCTGCAAGCCCAATGCAATATGGAGGCGGGTTTGAGGAAAACAGCACAGGAGAGTTATCAGAGTTTATTTCAAGATCTTGTGTCTGTGAAGAAGGATTTGCTGAACTCTCGAAATGCGTATGCCGAGTTGGAGGACTCTGTCACTGATGGTGCCGAGGAGGCTTGGAGGATTTTCAAGAAGCAGGTCAGAGTTATTGCTCCTGACTTGGATCTTTCTCCTTTAGATCCAGACAAAGTCGTCATTGATGGTGCTATTGTGGATCCTCCTGCCCCCGTAATCGTTTCCGAGTCAGAATTGAAGACTCGGGGGTAGAGGATTATTGAGTCCCCTTCTCGTTCCAAGGACGCCTCGAGTTCTTCTGTTGTTCCTCCGACTTCCTCTTCATCTCCTGTGGATGCCTCTCTTCCTGATCCTGGTGGCGCTCTTCCTTACTCTGGTGGTGGTGATTCGTCTACTCTTCTGCAGAAATAACTTTTTTATGGCTATATGGGGACTCGGCCTGTGAGTCCCCCCTTTTTTAAACTCTTTATATGTTGTTTGTTGGTGGTGTTTGGACAATTTCTTTTGGCCTTTTAAGGCCGTAAACAAAATATTTAAAAAGTACCCTTTTTAATAAGGGTTTTAAATTAACAAAATAAATACCCTTTTTTGGATAAGGGTTTAAGTTACCTTATGCGTGTATGCTTTTCTGATTTTGATTTTTCGAAGTCCCCTTGATCTTTTTCTGAAAACCTTTCCCTTTGGCTTGTCTGTTTTTCTGAACCCTTTTGTGTAAGGACTTTTTGACAGCCTTTAAACTTCAATCTCTTTTTTGTTATCCCTTATACTCAACTTTGTTATCTCTTTTTTATGACTTAGGTTATTTTTGCGATTCGTTTTCTTTTCTACTCGGTTTTTTCCTTTCGACTTACGGGTCGAAGTGTTTCCGAGCTTTTCTACTCGGATTTTCATTTCGACTTATGAGTCGGATTGTCCCTAAGTTTCTTATGATCAACTTATATAACCTCTTTACACCGACTTGTACCTCATCGTTTCATCCTGACGACCATCTAGGTCGGTTCATGGGATTTTTATGTTTTGTCGAGCTTAAGTCGGCGCGTTTCGTAGAAAGAAAGAGAAAATAAAAAAGGAATTTATAAGAGATATTTGTAAGATGAAAAAGATCTTTATTAATTGGGGAAGGTACTTTATTGCTACTAAGGGTTTTTGACAATCTATTTCCCTTAGCCCCTACTATGATGCCTCGTTAAAAACCCATCTCCAGAAAAAACCCTTTGATTTTGGGAAAAAATCGTGAAGTTGGGAAAAGAGTACATCAGGGAGTAGAGTTCGCTTTTAACTGTAGTACCTTTTCATATTACAAGCATGCCACGACCTCGGTAACTCGGTGCCGTTCAGGTCGGTCACTTTATAGCAACCTTTTCCTAAGACCTCATTGACTTTGTATGGTCCCTTCCAATTTGCAGCGAGCTTTCCTTCCCCTGATTTGTTGACTCTAATGTCATTTCTGATCAAGACCAAGTCACTTGGGGTGAATGCTCTTCGAATGACTTTTTTGTTGTATCTTGTAGTCATCCTTTGCTTCAACGCTGCTTCTCTTATCTGGGCTTCTTCTCGGACTTCTGGGAGTAAGTCGAGCTCCTCTTTGTGCCCCTGTATATTTCCGATCTCGTCATGGAGAATCACTCTTGGGCTTTGTTTGTTGACTTCTATTGGTATCATGGCTTCCACGCCATAAACTAGTCGGAAGGGTGTTTCTCCAGTGGCGGATTGGGGGGTCGTCCTGTAAGCCCATAGCACTTGTGGGAGCTCTTCAGCCCAGGCTCCTTTTGCATCTTGTAACCTTTTCTTTAGCCCTGCCAGTATGACTTTGTTGGCTGCCTCGGCTTGCCCATTGGCTTGCGGGTGCTCCACCGAGGTGAACTGGTGCTTGATTTTCATACTGGCTACTAGGCTTCCAAAGGTAGAGTCGGTGAACTGGGTTCCATTATCTGTAGTAATGGAATGAGGTATCCCATACCTTGTGATGATGTTTTTGTAGAGGAACTTCCGACTTCTTTGTGCGGTGATGGTGGCCAATGGTTCTGCTTCTATCCACTTTGTGAAGTAATCTATTCCCACGATCAGGTATTTGACTTGTCCTGGCGCTTGGGGAAAAGGACCTAACAAATCCATTCCCCATTTTGCAAAGGGCCATGGAGAAGTGATACTGATGAGCTCTTCTGGGGGAGCCACGTGAAAATTTGCATGCATCTGACATGGTTGGCACTTTTTCACAAATTCTGAGGCATCTTTCTGCAAGGTCGGCCAGTAGAATTCTGCTCGGATTACTTTCCTGGCTAGTGACCTTGCTCTGAGATGATTTCCGCAGATTCCACTGTGGACTTCCTCTAACACCTCGGTGGTTTTTGAGGTCGGTACGCACTTTAACAATGGTGTTGATATCCCCCTTCTGTAGAGAATATTTCTCACCAAGGTGTAGTGTTGTGCTTCCCTTCGGATCTTCTTAGCCTCTTTCTCCTCCTTGGGGAGGGTGTCGAATTTCATGTATTCGACCAAGGGGTTCATCCATCTGAGGTTTAATCCGACCACTTCAAAGATTTCTTGTTTGTCTTCTATTTTTTTTTTTTGTCTTCTATTTTTACCACTGAGGGTTCTTGGAGAGTTTCTTGGATCAGGCTTCTATTATTTCCTCCTGGCTTGGTACTTGCTAATTTGGATAGAGCGTCTGCTCTGTTATTCAGATCCCGAGTTATGTGCTTGACCTCGGTTTCTGCGAAGCGCCCAAGGTATTCCAGAGTTTTTTTCAAGTACCTCTTCATATTTGGGTCTTTTGCCTGATATTCTCCACTTATTTGGGAGGTCACCACCTGTGAGTCGCTGTATATCATCACCTTTGTAGCACCGACTTCTTCTGCCAGCTTCAATCCAGCAATCAAGGCTTCATACTCTGCCTGATTATTTGAAGCTGGAAATTCAAATTTTAGGGAAATCTCTATCTGGGTTCCTCTTTCATCTACCAATATTATGCCTGCGCCGCTTCCTGTTTTGTTGGAGGATCCGTCTACATAGAGTTCCCATGTAGTTGGTTTTTCCTCCTGATCCCCTGCGTATTCTGCAACGAAGTTGGTGAGGCATTGGGCTTTGATCGCCGTCCGAGTTTCATATCTTAAGTCGAACTCGGAGAGCTCTATTGCCCATTGAACCATTCTCTTTGCAACATCCGTCTTTTGAAGGATTTGCTTCATGGGTTGGTTCGTACGGACTCTTATTGTGTAAGCCTGAAAGTAAGGTCGTAGCCTTCGTGAGGCTATTACTAAGGAGTAGGCAAACTTCTCTAGTTTGTGGTATCTTAGCTCAGGGCCTTGTAGAACTTTACTGATGAAATAAACTGGATGTTGTCCGACCTCATCTTCTCTTATCAGGGCTGATGAGACAGCCTTGTCCGCTACGGATAAGTACAGGACGAGGTCTTTTCCAGATACTGGTCGGGTCAGAATAGGAGGTTGGCTTAAAAACTTTTTGAACTCTTGGAACGCCTCTTCGCATTCAGGAGTCCACTCAAACTGACATCCCTTTCTCAATAAGGGGAACAGTGGAAGGGATTTTAGTGCCGATTCTGCCAAAAATCTGGAGAGGGCTGCAAGTCGGCCATTCAGCTGCTGGACTTCTCTCAAACAAGTCAGGCTTTTCATCTCTAGGATGGCTCTACACTTATCGGGATTGACTTCGATCCCTCTTTGTGTTAGCATAAATCCTAGAAATTTCCCTGCCTCCACCGCGAAGGCGCACTTTGCGGGATTTAGTCTCATCCCGTGCAGCCTTATGGTGTCAAAGACTTGTGAGAGGTCTGACAGGATGTCGACTTCTTTCTTGGTCTTTACCAGCATGTCGTCGACGTATACTTCCATTAGACTCCCAAGGTGAGAGGAAAACACTTTATTCATCAACCTTTGATATGTGGCTCCCGCATTCTTCAATCCGAATGGCCTGACCACGTAGCAGAAATTAGCTCTGGGTGTGATGAATGATGTTTTCTCCTGGTCTGGCTCATACATTGGGATTTGATTATATCCCGAGTAGGCGTCCATAAATGATAAGTATTGATACCTCGAGCTAGAGTCCACTAGGGTATCAATACTTGGCAGTGGATAAGGGTCCTTGGGACATGCCTTATTTAAGTCGGTATAGTCGACACACATTCTCCATTTGCCATTTTGTTTTTTGACTAGCACTACATTGGCTAGCCATGTTGGGTACTTGACTTCTCTGATGAAGCCAGCTTCCAGGAGCGCCTGTACTTGTTCTTCTACTATTAGGGCTCGTTTTGGGCCGAGCTTGCGTCTTCTTTGCTGTACAGGTCGGGATCCCGGATAAACCGAGAGTTTGTGGGACATGAGCTCGGTTTTTCCTCCCGGTTGTGGTCGCAGCTCTTCTCTGGCCCTTGCACCGCCGAGCTCTATTGTGTGGACTTCTCTGCCCTTTCCTCTCAGATTTAGGCTTTCATTGTAGCATTTCCTTGCCAACTTTTGATTTCCTCTTACCGTTGCTATTCCTGCTGAGATCGGAAATTTCATGCAAAGGTGGGGAGTGGATACCACGGCTCCGAGTCGATTAAGGGCAGCTCTGCCGATTAAAGCATTATATGCTGACCCCACATCAACGACTATGAAGTCTATACTCAGAGTCTTTGATTTTTTCCCTTTTCCAAAAGTGGTGTGGAGGGGCAAAAATCCCAGTGGTTTTATTGGCGTGTCCCCTAATCCGTATAGGGTGTCGGGGTAGGCTCTTAATTCTTTCTCATCCAACCCTAGCTTGTCAAAAGCGGGCTTAAAAAGGATGTCCGCTGAGCTTCCTTGGTCTACTAGGGTTATGTGGAGATGGGCATTTGCCAGGATCATAGTTATTATTACTGGATCATCGTGTCCAGGGATTATTCCTTACCCATCGTCTTTTGTAAATGAAATGGTAGGGAGGTCGGATGACTCCTCTCCGACCTGGTAGACTCTTTTGAGATGTCTTTTGCGAGAGGATTTGGTGAGTCCTCATCCCGCGAACCCTCCTGAGATCATATGGATATGTCTCTTCGGAGTCTGCGGCGGTGGGTCTCTTTTATCCATATCATCCCGCTTTCTTTTCCCATGACCGTCTGACCTTTCTATGAGATACCTATCAAGCCGACCTTCTCTAGCCAGCCTTTCTATCACATTTTTAAGGTCGTAACAGTCGTTTGTGGAGTGACCATATATTTTATGGTTCTCGCAGTAATCGTTGCGGCTCCCCCCTTTTTTATTTTTAATGGGTCTAGGGGGTGGCAGTCTTTCAGTGTTACAAATCTCTCTGTATACATCCACTATAGAAGCTTTCAGAGGAGTATAAGAGTGGTATTTTCTTGGTCTCTCGAGACCGAGTTATTCCTTTTTCTTGGTTTCCCTTTCCCTCTCTTTTGTTGAGGGAGGGAGCCCAGGTCGCCAACTCAGGTCTCTCAACTTAGCGTTTTCCTCCATATTGATGTACGTTTCAGCTCTTTCTTGTACATCACTTAGAGAAATGGGGTGTCTTTTAGATATGGATTGTGAGAAGGGACCTTCTCTGAGTCCATTGACTAACCCCATTATGACTGCCTCTGTGGGCAGGTCTTGAATCTCTAAACATGCTTTATTGAACCTTTCCATATAGGCTCGTAAGGATTCTCCGCCCTCCTGTTTTATTCCCAGGAGGCTCGGTGCATGTTTCACTTTGTCTTTCTGGATAGAGAACCTCATCAAAAACTTCCTTGAGAGGTCTTCAAAACTAGTAACCGACCTCGGGGGGAGACTATCGAACCACTTCATCGCTGCTTTCGATAGAGTGGTCGGAAAAGCTTTGCATCGCGTAGCGTCGGAAGCATCAGCTAGGTACATCCGACTTTTGAAGTTGCTCAGGTGATGCTTTGGATCCGTGGTTCCGTCATAGAGGTCCATATCAGGGCTTTTGAAGTTCCTCGGAACTTTTGCCCTCATTATGTCCTCGCTGAAAGGATCCTCCCCTCCTAAGGGCAGCTCTTCTCTTTCGTCACGGGAGTTGCGACCTTTGAGGGAGGATTCTAACTTTAAGAGTTTTCTTTCTAACTCTTTTCGTCGTTCCATCTCCTCTTTTAGGTTCTTTTCAGTTTCCTTTTGTCGCTCCCGTTCTTGTTCTAACTGTTCCAGGCGACTGTGGACTAATCCCATGAGTTCAGTTACATGGGATGGTCCCTCTTTCTCTGATTCGCGCCCTTCTGAAGAGTTTACCTTCGGGTTTTTTACTCCAGAGGTACCTTCCCTGTGTTGATCATTAATTTCCTGGTGGAGGGTGGAGTCCGCATCGTTATTGCCTGTGTCCAGGTTCTCTTGCTCAGAATCTGTCTCCACATGACCTTCTTCGTGGGATCTATCCGCCATCAGTGGTTGAACTCTCGGGTCCCCGGCAACGGCGCCAATGTTACGGTGGGTAACCGGAGATTAATGGGCTGGATGGCGTTGATTGGCCCAAACGTATGAAGGAGGAGGCTTCAAGTGGATCTGCAACTCGGGAACCTCCGTCCGACTTGTATGTGTGAAAGAATGGGAGGTGGTACCTACAAAGACACTCTGATGCCTAAGTCAGCAAAGGATTAAGCAGGTTTTTGAATGTATTGGAACTTAGAGATACCTGAGGGGTATCAGTGTATTTATAGTGGTGAACCAATAACCACCGTTGGAGTAGTGCCACCTTTTTAGGGTGTTAACCGTCCCATTATCTTAGGGAGGTTAGGATATGGCTCTTGGAAGTGGTTAGAGAGATTCTAGGGGCAGTTACTCATTTGAATGAGTGTTTATCTGCCAGCTAACCCTCGTACCCAACTTCTTTAGAGCAAGTCGTGGTGAGAACCGACTTCATAGGATGAAGATTGGTATTGGATGAGACTCAATCCGTGGGATTAGGCCTTTTATTTGGACCTGGGCCTTTACTGTTGGGGCAGGGTATGAACAAGCATGTTGCTTTTTTTTTTTGGGAGAGGGTCTACGGAATATGCGCTACGTGTGTGCCTTCTTTTTTCTTGTTCACAATTTATGCATGCTTCTCCTCTTTCATGTATATGCTCGACGTCTTTGTATCACTTACACACAGCGAGAATCTGGCCGAAAAGAAAAAAAAAATTCAAACGTTAAATTGAAATTCTCCAAAAATATTATCAATTTTAAAAAATAAATAATAGTCCGATAGAAAAAAGTGAATATATAAAAAAATGAGTAGAAGAGGACTTGGAACATAAGAATATCAAATTTGTTTTGGGTAGAAGAAATTAGCATAGTGTCTTTTAGTGTGTGAGAGAGTATTTTTTAATTAAAATTGGTGTGAGAATATATTAATTTTATATTAAGTATATTTTTTTTGTGTAAATAAATTTAAATAATGTCTCCTCGACGTTGCAATAAACATGATATAACGATAGAAACAACACAACATATTGTTAAACGAGTGCGTAGAGTTGAACTAAGTAATATTTTATATGTATTTTAATATTATTAATATTATTCTAAATATAATTTAAAAATTATATTAATTTTTTTTATGTAAATGTTGTGATATATAAAGAAATCAAATAATAAATAATAACAACAAATAAAAGGTATTTGATAATTTTTTAAATATTTTATAACAATAAAAAAATGCAGTAACATTTTGTGTTTAAAAGTTGTTATTTATCGTAAAAAAATTGTTATTTAATTTGAATAGCTTAATATAAATTCATCCCTATATTGGTATAATATTTAATATATTTTTTTTATTTTGTGTGCGTGTGTGTAATTCGAATCAGTGTGATTCGAATTACTGTGAATATATAATTTGAATTGCACTAATTCGAACTATATAGAAATGTGTATTTAGTTGATTCATATACTGTTTTTTTTTTTGTTGAATTGTGAAATTTTGGTATGCTATTGACTTATATGAGTCATTTGCCCTAATTTTAATATGTCTATAACATTTTTTTAAATAACAGATTTAGAGTTTTGTGTCTAATTTTACCTACTTATTTTTTTAAATATATCTAAAATGAACAGAATAATTACGTGTGCATTGAATGTGCCATATTTATATATACCATTAGATTTTATTAAATAAAAATCAAAAATTAACAAAAAAAGAGTATTGATGGATTCTAATAAATATAGGATATTCTAATACATAAATAAATATTTTTTAGTGTACAATACTTTAAATGATAATATAATATTTTATTTTAAATAAATAAATATAAAATATATAAATAAAAAATATAAATATTTTTATTCATTAAAATTAGTTATTATAATTTTTTTATAATAAAAATTATATTAAAAAATATTTTAAATTTTAACATAAAAATATAAAATAATTAAATTTTATTTTATATTATTTGAGGAATAATTAGATTATTATATTCAAAATTTATTAACTAACTATTTTATTAAAAATATTATTATATAATATATTTTTTATCAAAATATTTATAAAAATATAATTTATTTAAAATTATATATAATACATGAAAATATTAACTTTTTTTTATTTAAAAAAAACTAAAAATAATATGTGTTAACTACGTATATATATCATATATGTGTATATAATAGTGACTGATGTATATTCTTTTATTGTTTAGATTCTTTAATATATATGCCACCTCGTGGTTCTCTTCTCTAGTCTTTCTTATTCTTATTTATTTTGTGATAATATTAAATAGATAATAATTTAAAATTATTTTTTAAATTTAATATTTATAATTATATATACTATCTATAGTTAAATATTTATTAAAATTTTTTTGGTGTCTAATATTTATTATATTTAATATCATCCAATTATTTCAGTAATAATTTAAAAAATAAAATAAGATCGTATTTTATTTTTTATTATTTTCAAATATTTTTTTTTATTTTTTTAGCTAAATTTTATATATATAAGGGCGGCTCTGATATCACTTATAAAAAATATTTTGGACTGAATTTTTATTATTAATCTTTTTGTTAACCTAAAAATTTTATAGTTAAAATTTTACAGTAGCAGTGAGAACTGTTAATACGTTAGTCAGCTTAGATTGTGGTTCCAGTTGTAAGTCCTATTAAGGAAGTGAAGTCGTTGGTTAACGAAAGTGGTCTTATAATTTGTAAAGTTTTAACTATAAAATGGCTAGTTTTATAAGAACGATGAGTAGTTTAAATCTAAGAAAAAATAATTCTTTAGTAGTAAAAATAAATAATGAAAAAGCATCAACTTTCGAAACTAAAAATGAATTAGAAATAGTTAAATTAGAGAAAAGTTTTCATAATTGGAGTATACCTATAATAGATAAAAATGAAGTATATAAAAAAATCTTTTTAGAAAGGAAGAGATTATGAAATACATATGTTAGAATATTGTAAATCTGGATCGGAACAAGTAATAATAGGACCATTACCATCTTAGAAGAAGATAAGTTAAAAGAACACAACAACAAAAGATACAACCAGTGGCGGAGCTTGAAACAAAATTTTTGGGGGTCAGATAGAAGATAATTGTCAAGATGTTTTTGATATGGACCCATTTAAGATAAATTCGTCTAACTTCATCTCTCTAATTTGGGTGATATTGCCAAATTTGAAGCGGTTTTCTAGGATCTCATTTTAAAGAATTAAGGTCAAACTCATCAGATGCAACTATTTGAACTTTTGAAGGTTGTATTTCACTTTTTTCATAATTCATTAAAGTAGAAGAACTATTTACAGGTATTGATATTGTAAAAGTTATATGTTATCCTTCTTGAATATTAACCTTCCTTTTAAAAATGCATCAATTCTTTGATTTTTCATGATTATTTTGTATAAAAATTAATATATATCCTATAAAATATGTAAAAAAGAAATTAGAAGGACAAATATTAAAATTTATAATATTTATTGAATTTTTTTATCAATTTATACAAATACAATAATATCAATACTTATTGAATATTCTAATGTTTTTATCATATAAAAAATTAAATTAAATAAACAGTAAAATATAAAATAATATTAAATTACATAAATAAAAAATATCTAATTTTTTATATTTGAACTTAGGTAGAGGGAGTGTTGTTTATTGAATAGAGAGTTGCGAAATGCGAATACATTCAATTCAGTCCAAATCCAACAAGGTTTGAATGTTTAAAACTAAAAACTATTATACAATAAAAATAAGATATGAAGATTGAATTTTGGTATTTTAAGTCATAGTAAACAATTTGAGCCAACTAAATTATTTTTTATTTTCTGAAGAAGTACTACTAATTTTTTTAACAAAAGTTTTGGGGGCCATGGCCCCCTTGTCTTAACCAAACTCCGTCCCTGGATACAATTTCATCCATAAAGGATTAATACAAGTAGCAGTAAAACCCAATTTTGGAATAAAAATAAATGTTTCTATATTATTAACATTAAGAGATACAAGATTTTTAAACTTTAGTGACTCGTTAATAGGAATATTAGAAAGTAATTGTCACCATGGGCTAGTTCTCTTCAATTGTTATCCAAATTATGTTATAAATCTAAGAAATGAATATACTTGGCAAGCTTTAAAATTGCATGTCAGATCTGATGAAAGAATTATACATGAAAAATATGATCTATTTGAAATAATCTATAGAATATATTATAAAATTACTAAGGTTAATTATAACTTTAAAGTGTTAAGACAATTCTCAAAAGAAGGAACGATAATTATGCATGCAAATCTCAAAAGATCTAATATACAAACACTAAGGAGACTAAGACATGAAGAATTAGTAAGAAACATGTCTAAAGAGAAGATAATACCTGATATTGAAGAACCACAAATAGAAAATATTAAATTGAGATAAATAATAAGAGAAGGAAGAGATATCAGAATTAGGATGAATAAATCACAATTCTTAAGAATTTCTGATAATATATATTAAAATTATTAGTCACAAAAATTCTATAAATAATTCATTAATAGAAAATATCGATAATATTATAGAAATTATTAATAATATAAGGTCTCATATAACCGTTCCTGTATATAAAATAGATTTAGATTACGATCCAATTAAATCACAATTATTAGGAGTAATTATTAAAGAAGAACCATTTAAAATTGATAAAGAATGGATAAAACAAGATTTTAATACTGATTACAATAAACCATTAAAAAATTGATATTTTAACAATTATTCAAAAAATAAATTTATTAGGCTTAGAGTATTATTTTATGATTTTATGAAGGAAATAAGAATTAATTTATATTTCTTTTATTGGTACATTAATTATTATTCTAAAAATAATAAAAAATTATGTCTATTAACAAAAACAATTATTATATAGAAAACTAGTTCGGAATCAATAATAGAATCTGAATACTCTCTTAAAGAAATTATTAAAATATCAATTGAAAAGAATTTAGAAGTTGAAGCAACACCCTATAAAGATAATAATACAAAAAAAAATATAGAAAAAAGAGATATTAAAAAATTATATCAACAATTAAACTTACTAATACCATGTTAGATATAATAAAAAATTAATTAGGAAGAATAGAAAATATGAAAAAACCAATTAAAATAAAAAAACTTATAAAAAAAGTTATATATAAGTTACAAAGGTTAGATAATGTTAGCTTAAAATCTAAAGTAGAAGCAAAAGTTGATGAATTGAAAGAAAAATTTAGAAGTATTAGTCTAAAAAAATAACAATTAATACATTAAAAACGGTAGAAGAGTTAGAAATGAATAAATGACTCATAAAATAAATTACCCTAAAACAAGAAATTATTATTCCAGACCATCACCAGCACCAGCAGATGTAGGCTTAGAAGAAAAAATACAATTAGTACAAAATAGTTCTTTTAGATTCGATTTAGTAGAATGGAATATAGATAGATTAAGAAAATAAGTCATTTTAGGTCAAATGTGTAATATGACTATGGCCGCAACTGCTTATAAGATGAGAAAAATTTCTGATAAAGAAGAAGCAATTATGATAACTCAAGGGTTTACAGGACAATTAAAACGATGGTGGAATAATTTTTTCAGTATAAAAAAAAAGAATTAATTATTAATAGCATTAAATAAGAATATCAATCACCAGATGATGCACTTTTCTGAAAAGAAAGATTTGTAGCAACTTTACCAAAACTATTTTTTAAAAATTTTTTACAGAAACTACAAATACAATTTAGAACCCAAATTTCTTATAATTTATTAATTTTTGGACAACTACGTAATATAATAGTACAAATAGGTATAAAAATAAGCACAGATATACTAAGATACAACAAAAATAAAACAAGAAACTATTACAGAAAAAAAAGAATTAGGAACGTTTTGTTATCAATATGGAATATAACTCCAGAAAAGGCACCCAATCGCCAAAATAAAATTAAAAAAATTCTATAAAAATAAAATAGATATAATATAGACAAACCCCCTTCTTATAAAAAGAAACATTATAAAAAATTCTATAAAACTCCTAAAGGAAATCCCAAATCCTTTAATAAGAAAAAACAAGTAACTTGGAAATGTAATAAACAAGGTCATTACGCTAATAAGTGTACAACAAAACAAAAGATAAATAAAATAGAAAATAAAAAAATAAAACAAATTTTAACAGCCATATTAATCAATTCATGATCAAAGGAAGAATCAACTTATGAGGACTCTTCTAAAACTGAAGATTATTTTATACAGCAATTAGACCTTATGTTAGAAGAAAAAATCTCAGAAAAAAATAGCAAAAAAAAATAAGCAGAATAATTGTTTAGCAATAGAATTATGTAACTGTAAAAATTGTGAAAAAACTATAAATGTTTTAACTAGAAAACAAACCTCTACCTTAATAAAAATAATTGACAAATTAAAAGATACATCACTACGAGATGAATTCATAAATTAACTAGTAGGATTAGTTAAAAAAGAAGAAGAAAGTAAGCAGAAAATAACACCAATCGAAATAAAAGAAATTTATAATCGTTTTAAGAACCTACAAGAATAAATCTCTCTTAATTCTCTTTGAAAAGAAATAAAAATTTAAAAAAAAATTAGAATTAAAACAACAAAATATCAATATAAATTACAGCAGATTGTTAAAAATAGAAGGAAAAAATATAATAAAAATTTAAGAAAAAACTTCACAAAAAAGTACTAGTAAAATAGAAGAAACTAGTAATACAATAATTTCAGAAAATTATGTTAACATAAGTCTAGAAAATTATATAAATATACTAACTCTATTAATAAACCAGAAATGGTTCATTACGGTGATCCAAATTATAGGAGAAGAAAAATATGATTTCATAGTTATGATATTAGTTGTATAGAAGAAAGATTAATACCTACAAAATATTATGAAAAAACTATAGAAAAAATTTATAAAGCAAAAAATGACAGAATGACTATAAACTATAAATTATTCAAAGCAATAATATGCAAAAATTGAGTATGTTTTTTACTACATTTTTTTAGCAAAAATATATCTCATCAAGTTATATTAGAAAATCCCTTTACATTATTATTATATCCTTTTAATGTCGATATTGATGGGATAACTTGCTTATGCATTTCAAACCATCCTGTTCATTTTAAATTTATCACTAAGCCAAAAGAACATGAACTCAATATTTTGCAACATCTATCTACCCAAGTTAATATTATAAAAAAAAAAATAAATTAACTATTTAAATCAAGAAGTAATATATAAAAGAATAGAAGAATAATTACAAACTCCTTAAATCACTACAAGAAAATAGACTTATTTTGACACTTTATTTTTTAACACCATAACTAAATGTCAAAATTAATATATATTTTTGACAAATATCACAAATGTCAAATTTTCTATATTTTCTTGACGAAAAATTTGACCGTAGAAAATTACTCCTCAATTTTGACACTCATTTGTTTTCAATTTACTCTACTATTTTTTTCTTCTTTGGACTCTGTTAATTTTGACATCACACTGCTCTCAGTTTAGGATTATACTACTCATTCTTTATCTTCAAAATCTCAATTTATTCTTTAGTTTCAAGATCACATCTCATTCTTTGTTAAAATTTTTTGTTGAGAATATTTTATAGTCAATAAGTGTCAAAATAAATAGTATTTTTGACAATTAATAAGTATCACAGAAAATATGTTCTCGAAATTTTCTAACAAATTATTTTTGACAGCCAATATTTATCAAAATAAGATTTAAATTTTTTTCACAATCGCTTATATGTTAAAAATACTATTTTTGACAAAATTTTTATTAACATATTTTTATAGTTAAAATAGTGTCAAAATTTATTTTTTTGACAAATTTTAATTTTCTTTTACACATTATAACCCTAAAAAATAATCTATATTGTTGTAGTGAATACAAAATAAAATAAAGAAGTTGAAGAAAAAATTAAAAAGAAATTATGTAGTCTAAACCCCAAAATTTTTCATCATAAAAAATTATATGAAATATCTTTATTACCATATGAAGATAGATTTAATGAAAGAGATATACCAATCAAAGCAAAACCTATACATATGAACAAAGAATATCTAAAAAATTGTAAAAAAAAAATAAGAATATCGGGATAAAAGTTTAATAAGGCCTTCAAAGTCACCATGGAGCTGTACAGACTTCTATGTAATAAAAGCATCTGAAATAAAAAGAGGTACTCCACGATTAGTAATCAACTCTAAACCTCTTAACAAGGTACTAAAATGAATTAGGTATCCTTTTAACAAATAAAAGTGATTTAATTAAAAGATTAAATAAAGTAAATATCTTTTTAAAATTTGATCTAAAATCAGGATATTATCGAATCGTAGTAAAAGAAAAAGATAGATATAAAACAGCTTTTATAGTACTCTTTGACCATTATGAGTGGAACGTAATGCCTTAGGGGCTAAAAAACGCTCCGAGTGAGTTTCAAGAAATAATGAATAATATATTTTATCCTCATATAGAATTTACTATAGTATATCTTGACGATATATTAGTATATTCAAAAGGAATAAATCAGCATATATATTATCTAGAAAAATTTATGAATATTATAAAAGAACAAGGATTAATTTTATCAGAAAAAAAGATGAAAATTTTTATAATTAAGGTAAGATTTTTAGGATATGAAATTTGTAATACCTAGTCTAATCGAAATTAATTAAATAATAAGTTAAGTAGGAGCAAATATGGGTGAAAGATTTGGCAATTGGAATTTGATAATTTAAATATGATATTTGGGTTCAGTGAATTTTTCCGAGTCGGAAGATATAGTTTTCTGCGTAAAAGCGCGCAGTAGAATTTTGACCGGCAGTACCGGCTGAGACCTGTCTGGTACTGCAGGTGAGAAAATTGATTATGAGTAAATAAGATTAAGAAATGAGGAATTATAATTAGGGGAGGTAGAAATATTTGAAATGCGATTTAGAGTGCTAATCTTAAAAGTTTTGGTCCAAAATTGGGCCAACGGACAAAAATAAGTTAATCGGGTCTAAGTGGGCCCAAGACCCAACATATATAAACATTATTTATGAGTATTTCAGCTCATTTTGCCCTAAAGAAGGAGTGTTGGGCGCCGAATTAAGAAGAGAGAAGAGAAGAGAGAAAATCTAACTCTCTTTGATCTTCAAACCACCATAACTTGAGTTACGGAACTCCGATTGACGAGCCGTTTATGGCCACACATTGCTCTTCTCATCCTCTACAATTCTATCTAAGTTTTGTGGTGATTATTCCATTCATCTCTGCCTAGTTTTCGAAATTTCCCACTGTTACACATTTTTGGGTAGTTAGTGTTGAAATCTTGTAATTTTAGGTGTTTGGGGATATTCCAACATGGATTCCAAGTGGGTTCCAGCCCTACTTCATATGGGCTGAGGTAAGAAGTGCTCAAACCCTTGTGATTTGTCATTTTTATGAGCCCTAGGTTGATGTATGTATGTGATATTGGTTATGTTAGTATATTTGATGATCTTGGTGCACAATTGGGAGATTGGTGTTGCTTGAGGAGCTTTGGTGAGGCTTGGGACTAAGGTTGGTGGAGACTTCTAAAGAAGAGGCTCAGTTGATTTGGCTACAAGAGGTACGGTTTAAGTTTCATTTAAGTACCGTATGGTGTGATGAGAATTCCTAGGCTAGATGCCCCTAGGATTAAGTTTGGATTGTGTAAATGGTTGGTGCTAATAGACATAGTTGGTATGTAATGTGAATTAATGATTGGGTTGAGAATTGTGTGGCCTTGTATGCTTGGTGTATTAAAAATTTGATGTATTGGGTAATGAGTATTGATTTGTGGTTTATGCATTTAAATTGTGAAATTGGGCCGGAGGCCGGAAAGATGTAAGGAAGGTAAGTTGATGTGTACATTGTATGATGACACAAGTGATTGGATGAATTTCAGATAATGAATATGCGAATGATTGGGTTGGTTATTGAACAATAAGGTTTGAGGAGTTGAAGTGTGGAATTTGGTAATTTTGGGTGAAATTATGTAGATGAGGTATGTTTGGTTTTGGTTGAGAAATATTATGTGGTCATATATGTGATTATGATTATTGATGTCTTGATGGTATGATAATGCATGAGAGATATGTATGTTGTGATATATGCTTGAGGAATGATTAAGGTTGATTTGTGGGTGAAACCATGTGATAGTGAGTATGACATTGATTATGTATAATGATGGTTGATTGAAAATAGTATTGTTGGAAATTGGGATGAGGAAGGATGTATGACATGTTGATGTGTTTGTAATTTAGCCATTTGTTTGAAATGGGTAAAAATGGTTATATGGTGATTTTGTGAATCGTGGCAAAGTGTTAATGTATGAGTTGAGGAAGCTTGATGTTGATTTTGGTATATTTTGATTGATTTCAAAAAGGGTTGAAACTAGCATGTTTTGGTTGATTTTGAAAAGGGTTGAAAATGGCTTGTTTTGAAAAGGGCACCTTGTGGTTTTGTATGAAAACATAGTTTTTGGGCATACTTTGATGGGACATAACTTGGACTCTGGATCCCCGTTTTGTGCCAAACTTATTTAGAAGTGACATTGGATCCGGGATGTCCATGCCGTTCGAAGAACGGACGAAAAATGATTTAAAATGAGAAAGTTATGTCTGTCGGAAGATTGGGGGTTGAATCTGTAAATTCTGCAGCTTTTAATTTAGAAATTTTTAGCAGAATGACCCTCCACGCGTAGGCGCACTTGGCGCGTATGCGTCGTTTTTCAAGAAGGCACCATCCACGCGTGCGCGTGGTATGCGCTGCACCCAATGCCCAGCCATTTTCCCGAGAGTTGTGCCAGTTTTGTGCCTGGGGCGCAAATGCACCCACGCATACGCGTGGCTGACGCGTACTCGTCGTCTGGCTGTGTTTCAATCTGCGCGTCCGCGTGTATGACGCATACGCATCGATGAGCTTTGTGGCCATCCACGCGTGCGCGTGGAGTACGCGTACGCGTGGCCCTATTTTCATCCCAAAGTTGATTTTTTAGTTTTAAAAACTAAATCTCATACTTCTAAGCCTCTGATCTCTCCCCTTATGTATTAAATCATTATGATATGCCTAGCAATGAGGAAGGAGCTAGGGGATGTGGTAACTTGCGAGTGAAGCAAGGGGAAAAGTTATGATCAATGATGATCAATGATGATTATATGAGATATGGAGGATGACGGTGGAAGTACCGTGTATGCCATGAGCCTAAGGGCTATATTTATTGATAAATGGCTAGTTCTTGATTGAACAATGAACTGAATGGCTGAGTTATTGCCGGGTTACAGCAAAGCCATTATTGATTATGGCTGAGTATAAATGTATATATGATTAATGAATGAATGTGTTAAATGGATAATAATGGAAAATATTGAAATGTGATGTGTAACCCCGGGTAGTAGGCAGTGGCGTTGTCCACTTGCTCCGGGTATGAGACGGAAAAGGATGTTTATGATAAATGAGTTAATTATGGAGTTTTGAATGAATGTAGCTCTGATACCTGGGTAGTAGTAAGGGTTGGGGTTCGTCCCACTTGCTCCAGGTTAATGTTTGAGATTTGATAACAATGAGGATTAATAATATGAATTGAGATTGAATGAATATATGTTTGAAATACCTGGGCAGTAGCAAGGGTTGTGGTTCGTCCCGCTTGCTCTGGGTTAATGCTTAAGATACCTGGGTAGTAGCAAGGGTTGTGGTTCGTCCCACTTGCTCCAGGTCAGAGATTGTGACGCCTGGGTAGTAGCGGCAGTAGTGGTGAATCCACTCGCTCCAGGTTGAGCTTTTAAACACCCGCCTGGGTAGTAGCCGCAGTAGTGGTTATTCCACTGGCTCTGGGTTGAGCGGGTAGTAGCAAAGGGGTTGTAGCTCAAACCTACTTGCTCCGCAAGGGGTGTTTTTGTCCAATGGCTAGCTACCAGGACATGTCGGGTTGGCTGTATAACCGACAGATGATATCATCAGCCATAGGGCAGGTATACATCATTTGCATATGTTTGAATTGTTTGGGTTTGCCTATTTGTTTTGGATTTCTACATCATATATGTTATGTTACCTGATTATGTGCTACTTGTTCTACTTGTACCTTATTTGTGTATTACTTGCCTGTATTGCTTGTGTTTGTACAACTGAGAGGCCCCTCATGCTGGTGTCGGTGGATGTTGGGGGCTGTTCTTGATGAGATGATTTAATGATATGATTGCATGATGATGGTGATCATTGAATGAGATAATTTGAGCTCCCTGGGAAGACGCAGTGATGTGGTTTCACTAGCTCCAGGTGAGAGTATGATGTATTGACACAAAATTGCTGAGGTAGAACAACTGGTGATGGTTTTGTTTATGATTCTGAATCTGATTCGTGGGAGAGTCAGCGAGCTGGGAATCATATGAGATATGAACTAGATTTAGTATCCCCTTACGACAGATGCTTATTTATGGATTAGTGAGAATCTAGGCTGGATACTTGGTGAAAAGGAGTTTAGGATGCTTAGTGAGTTTTTACTGCAGTGCATTGTATTTATTTGGCACTTTTACCGTACTGGGAATCCATGGGCCCGGGGTTCTCATTCCGTATATATATCTCTTGTTTTTCAGATATAGGCTCAGGTGCTCAGAAGTGAGCTGTGGTTCGTCTGAGAGACGACGAAGATATTTATTTTCTCTACTTTGTGTTTTGCTTAGAATCTCTCCACCTTTGTTTTGAGAAGATTATATTATGTATTGAACTCTTTTGGAACTTGCCTATAGAGGCTCTCATGTTTCCTTTGGGAGAGATTAGGATATACTGTTGTCAACTACTTTCATACTGTACCCTAGCCGGCCTAAACTTCGCGGGTCGCAACTAGTGGCTATTTACTTATGTTATATATATCTATCTGTTATCTATCTCTTAATCTCCTTTATGCCTTGTCCGTATATCGCGTTCGGCTTCACGGTTTATCTTTTTGTTGTCAAAACGTGAGTGATATGTCTTCGCAATTTTATTTCTACTCTTTTCAGGCTTCTCAATTAATACTCATTTCGAAATTACCTATATTTATATATTAAAAATCCACCTGAGAGTCGTACCACCGTAATATCATTGACTTATGACTCAAGCATAAGGATTTGAATATTAGGGTGTTACAAAATTTATCAAGGAACTATAGTGCCTATTAAAAGAGCCATTGAATTTGTAGATAAATTTTCAAATGAAATAATTGATAAAAAAATAATTATAAAGATTTTTAAGATGTTTAAATTATGTAGCTAAATTCTTACTAAGAATAAGAGTCACATGTGAATTTCTTTATAAGAGATTAAGAAAAAATTCACCTCCATAGACAGATGAAATGACTTTTATAATAATAAAAATAAAGAATACGATAAAAAATACCCTATATAAGTATACTAGATCCACTGGCTAAATTAATCGTAGAAACAGATGTATTAGAATTAGGATATGGAGGAATTCTTAAACAAATACCTCCGAATAGCTCAAAAGAACAAATATTAAAATACCATTCAGGAATTTGGAATTAGGCCCAAAAGAATTATGCAACAGTAAAAAAGAAATACTAGCCATAGTATTATGTTTTACAAAATTCCAAAAAGATTTATTCAATAAAACATTTACAATAAGAACTAATTGTAAAGCAGCCTCTAGCATTTTAAAAAATGATGTTAAAAATCTGGTTTCAAAACAAATATTTGTAAAGTGATAGGCTATTCTATCATGTTTTGATTTTACTATTGAACATATAAAAGACAAATTAAATTCATTCTCTGACTTTTTTGGTAGAGAATTTTTGAAGGAAAAGAATAAATCAAAAAACAACTTCCAGTAAAGATTATGGTCAACCTTTTGACCAAATAAAAGAGAGAAAATTACCAATTATTCCTATATCATTAAGCCTTATGACTATGTCACTGGTTGTAAAAATATCATCATCATTACCTTCTAAGAGCTCTTTAATTACTATTAGTAATAAATTTACATTACTATAACCATCTAACCTTTATAGCATTCAACTCTTAAAAGAAAAATTTTCATATTATAAAAAACCAAACTCCATCAAAATATTAGCCATCAAAAAAGAATGGTTCAAAAAAAATAGAAAAATACTGCACAAAACTAATTTTTAAAACACTTTTTATTTCTTTCCTATAAACCTACAAAAAATCTATAAATTTTATGAATTCATATTAGTAGATACAGAATCTATTGAACTAATCCACTACAGAAACCTTAATACTAAACAGCCTGTCTATTCAAAAATAAAAATTCTCAAAATACTATCTTTACTAGACTGGAAACTACCCTCTTATTAGCCTAAAAATTTCTCATTAAAATTTGAACCTCATAGTTATACTTATTATGACTACCAAGAAGCATGGAATCATATATTATTTCTATCACTAAGTCTCCATTCCTGATTCATATGGTTTAGAAAAGGAATATCATTACAATTTTCTAAATGGTTCCAATCATGGTTCTAAACCTTTGGACCATTAGAAGCTTTCTTTTTGAAAGAAGCCAGTTTAGCCTATGAATATTTTAAAAGTAAATCATCATTTTTACAAGAATATAAATTCATTTCATTCATAGCAGTTATGAGAATAAGCTGGATTATGACCTGGGAGTATGATTTAGCAGCTTATGAAAAATGTTCAACTATACAATACTTAGTAAGAGTAATAAAAATAAAATGATGGAATAAATATGATCTAAATTTGCTAAGAAAAATAGCTATTGACCGATGGTTAACGGCATCACAAAAGCGTCCAGCAATAACAATCTCAAGTACTACTAGTAAACAAATATCATATAAAAAAGAGACCCAATACAATTTTTAGCTCAGAAGCGACAAATTATGGCAGCCCTAACAGTAGCAATATCAGAAGAAGATATTCATAGAACTCATTACAAGCAATCCAGGCTGTACCTCTTGGAGAAGACGAAGAACTCCAATCAAGTCCAGCTCATTACTTTCAAGATTCTCGAGACCCTTTTGAAATGTAATAGACTAATATTAAAAATCGTATATAAAATCAATGTAAAAGTTCAATCACAAAGAAAATGATTTCTGTATAAAAAAAAGGCAAATAGTAAATATCGGCAAAATAATAAAAACAAACATTAAATGTCGGCAAAACAGTAAATGTCAACAAACAGTAAAAGTAAACAGTACTATCAACACAAATAGTATAAAGTTAACAAAATAGTAATCAATTGAGGCTTATAAATGCTGAAGGTCTTATTCATTTCAAAGCATCAAAAACTTAAAAGCTCTAAAACTCTCTTTATCCTCGTATTTTTTTACTTCAAAGATTTTCTGAAATATTTGTAATTATCTTTAAGATTGTACTAACTTTACATCAAATAATAATACAAATTTATCTCTATAAATTTACTATCTTATCTCTTATTTCCTTATAATAATTATTATTATCTTAGTTGTTTTTTATATTTTTATAATATAGAAGAATTTTAAAAAAGACTTATAAATTTAAAAAATATTAGAAGAAATAAGAAGATTAGGCTATTAACGTTAACTAAAAAATACATAGAAATAGCAACTGAAAATTCTGAATTACATCAAGAAATAGAAAAAATAAATAAAAAATAATTAAAATTAAAAAGTTGTTAAAAAATATTAAAACAATAAAATCAATAAATTAAAAAATATTAAAGAAAATATAAAAAATAAAAGAATTTTTTGAAGACTGTTTTTTTTTATTGACAGAATATGATAGTTCTCAAAAAAATGGGCCAATAATCTTTACAAGTTCAACCTATATATATATATATTTTAATCTTTTATAAAATATTTTTTATTATATATAATTTATTAAAAATATATTTTTTTAAATCTAAGAATAAAACATAATATATTACCTGATTTCAATATTATTATATTATTATTATAATTATTTAATATCTAAAAATATTAATACATAGTATACATATTAGAAAGGTTATCACCTATATATTTCGTTGTGCAAAGATAAAAAAATTTTGTTCCAAAAAATATAAAACATATAAATACAAAAATATAAGTATTTTTATTTATTAGAATTAATTTTTATACAAAAAAATTTATAATATTAACAAATATATTAAAATAATATTTTAAGCTACAACATAAAAATATAAAATAATTAAATTTTATTTTATATTACTTAAAAAATAATTAAATTATTATATTCAAAAAACTTATTAACTAATCATTTTGTTAAATATATTATTATATAATATAATTTTTTAACAAAATATTTATAAAAATATAATTTATTTAAAAAATTATATATAATACAAAAAATATTATCTTTCTTTATTTTTCAATATTTAAAAAAAATAGAATAAATAACATAATTTCATTTTTTTCAATTTTTTTAGACAAATTCATATATATAGATATAATTATTTTTTACAATTGTTTAATGAGTGTATGATTATATTTTTGCAATAACCTGACTTTGTATATAATTTTTGATATTTTTAATTACATAAATTTTATTAATTTAAATCCTACTAATATAAGTGAATATATAATTAATAGGTATGCATTTAAAAATATATTATTCAATTTTTTTAAAAATTTAAAAAAAAAATAAAAAAGTTAATATTTTTATATATTATATATAATTTTTAAATAAATTTTATGCTTACAAATATTTTGATATAAAATTACATTATATAATAATATGTTTGACAAAAATAGTTAGTTAATAAATTTTGAATATAATAATCTAAATATTTGTCAAGTAATATAAAATAAAATTTAATTATTTTATATTTTTATGTTACAATTTAAAATATTTTTTTAATTTAATTTTTAATATTATAAAAATTTTCTTATATAATATTTAATATTAATGAATATAAAATACTTATATTTTATATTTATATAATTTATATTTAAAAATAAAAATATTATATTATTATTAAAAGTATAATATATTAAAAAATATTTATTTATATACTAAAATATTTTTTATTTATTAAAATTTATTAATAATTTTTTATATTAATCTTTAATTTTCATTTAATGCAGACAAAATGATTGTACTTATTTTAAACATATCCCATTAGGGGATTTCTTTTCATCGACAATAAAAGGAATGCTTTCTTTTCCTTTCACCAGGTCTCATAAAACTGCACCTTCTCTTGATTGATTATAACTTGTTTTCTTGGGTGTAAATCTTTTAGAATCAGTGAAGTCCTTGAAAAGAGAGGATGAAGCATAAAGAAACGGATAAAGTAAGGAGAAGCAAACCGGTCAAAAGATAAAAAGTGAACTCATGCCCATGAGATGGGCGTATATTAACACTTCGCATTTAAATTCATATGTAATATTATAAGTAAGAAAGCCTTGAAGAACAAATGCTTGTGAGTATGCTTTTGTTCCCGTTCACTCGTGCATGCAAAATAAAGGAAGAATTACAACAATTTACTCTAACAAAAAAAAAAAAAAAAAGAGCTTAGCCTACAGCTCTTTGATACGGACCCACATTGCGGCGCTAGGTACGCCACGGTAGACAACGGAGAGCATGTAGTATCCAGGAGGAGCAACGGCACCAGATGGCGGGGCGTCGACACGAATCCTATATATCCCCAAGAAAGGTTGCGTTACCCTCATGCTGTGCTTCCTGAGAACCACCAACCTCTGACCCATGGCAATCCCGTGAGTGGTGAATGGAGGGTAATACATGGTGACCTTAACATCATCCAGGTCCGCCTCTGCGAAAGGAGACTCCTTCACCGAGAACTGTATCTTGAACACTTGCCCGTATGTGAATTCCTTCAAGGTCTCCTCCTCATGGATCCTGGGCCTGAACCTTGCGTATATGGGGTCCAGATAAGGAGGAGAGAATGCCTCAACCCTGGTCTCAGTCGGGAACCTGTCGTTGGCCTTGTAAGTGTTGTGAGTGTTGCTTCCGGCAACCCAGATCTTGCCAGTGGGAAGCACCGCCGATGTTGAATGGTACATTCTGGCTATGTTTGTGCTCTCCAACTGCCTGAACCTCTCACCCTTGGGCATCTCAGGGGAGTACAGAACCGGTGTGTAGTTGGGTTTATCAGCGTCCCACCATGCGGCGGTTCCCTCTTGTGCACCGTTTATCATCAAGACTTGTCCGTTGGGGAGCAGCAGAGCGTCTCCCATGACCCTCCCCGACGGCATCTCTTCTTTGTCCCAGAAGGGTTTGGGGTCCGTGATGACCATCCTGTTGCAGTCTTTCAGAGCCGGCAGGAAGATCTTCTTCTTCTCAGCAAGATCGAAAGCATCCGGGGTGTTTCCACCGCACATGAGGACCTCGGCCTTGATGGGCTTGGAGGCGTTGGCTGCGGCGGCGTTGAGGTCGATGGGGAGGAGGACGGACATGCCGGAGGCGGGGTAGTTGCGTGAGCCCCCTGGGAGGACGGGGAAGGTGCGCAAGACCTTGTTGGTGGTTGGGTTTAGGAGGAGAGAACGGTTGTTGGAGAAGATGAAGAGGTTTCCGTCGGGGATCATGTGGACGAATGGGTAGAGGTTGTTCTCGTCCAAGTCCGAAGTCTCATACAGGAACGGGAAGAAGTAGGGTTTCTCGCTTGCTTTTCCTTCCTCCCTCGGCACAAACTCATAGCTGAATGCCCTTCTCCCTCCTACCACTATGAATTGTCCATTCGCTAACAATTGCTGAGTTCCATACCTGTTTAATGCACCACAAAAATAAAATCTTATACCCACATCCAATTACATCTGACATTCAATATAACAACATTATATTTACCATCTTTCTTCTTTGAGCAGATTGTTATATTCCCTGAACTGGCATTCACCGGTGGTGCAGGCAGGACCGCCGAAGTGTCTGATGGATTTGGCTCCGTCGAAGAAGCCGCCGGTGCTGACAAGAGTGCCGTCGGGAGAAAGGCCGCCGCTGGAGCACCATGGATCTCCCTCACCAATCCTGAGAGGTCTAACTTCATTGGTAAAGATATCATATTCCATGGCATGAGCCCAACAATCCTCTCTGTCCGCGTTGGCAGCTTCATCTCTGAAAGGAATGCACTTTGCACCTTCTGGAAGCTTCAACCTGGAGACGCGGTATACCTTGGCATCAATTACTAAGATCTTGTTTGTGGGCAACAAGTTGATGTGCATGGCAGACACGCCAGATTCCTCGTTAATTAGCTCCCATCCACCCTTCCATCTTATATTCAAATCACCCTTCTTCTCCTTCCTTGAATTCTCCTCTCCTTCTTTATCATCACCCTCGTCGTCGTTGTTCACACCATTTCCGAAGAGTCTTGGTGGGTGAAAGGGGAAACCATTGTTTTCTGGGCCATGCCACCCTTTCGGCAGCTTGAAGAAATTGTTATATGCTTCGCCATCATTACCGTTATGATGGAAAATATCAATCATTGGTAATGGAAACCTTGGAGGCCTTGGATGCCTGTGTATTATTTGGGCACTCACATCGAGGAACAAGAATGTTAACGTGAGAATAAAAAAAACCTTGTTCAAATGATTTGCCATTTCTTTTCTTTTCCCCAGTCTTCCCATGGGGTGTGATAGATGAATATAGTGCGCCATGGAACGGTGTTTATACACTTTAAGGTTTTAGCTTTTAACTAAAAGTAGCAAAACTGCTTTTAGGCATACAGTTATTATGAGAATCACAATGACAATGACGATGACAATTATATTTTATGTCAACGTTAGGATAGTATCCAACTTGAATATGCTGCTAATTTCCTAATAATAATAATAATAATAATAATAATAATAATAATAATAATAATAATAAAGTTCATTAATCATGTCACACAACTTATTTTGTGGAACTTTTATTATTAGTGTAGGAAAAATATTTAATAACAAAAAAAATTAAATATAAAAATAATAAAAAATAATTAATAAATATTAAATAAAATAAATTTTAATTATTTATTTATTTAGTATCACCGGTGTAAACAGCAGCTAGAAATAGAAAGTTATGATATAGTTATAATTGGTTTTGACTGTTTAATGAAAGAGCCTTAATTTGACTAGCACAGCTAGTTCTATTATGTTATATGACTTTGGTTAGATTATACGGCTTGTAATTTGTAACCCCCCTTTTTTCTCTCTCCCTATTTTTAATACTATTCTAAATCTTTTGCGAGGACTATTTTCTTCTAGACAATACTATAAATAAATAGTTCTTCTATACAATAATTATATATATTGTGATTTGGATATAGATATCCATTCAATTAATGGTATGTGATTTTGATTTATTATATGGGCGGCTCAGTTTTTTATATGATAAAAGAATTAAATTTTTAAATTAAACTGAATTTAAATAAAATTAAAAAAGTAAATAATATTGTACGTGTATAAATAGTGAGAAGATCTCAGATAATATATATATAACAAAAATATTTTTTTTATATAGATGCTATAATAATTTTTTTTATTTCTCTGAGTATAAACTACAACATATATAATATTAATAAATATATAATTCACTTTTATTATACTGAAATAATAGTATTAATGAATATTAATATTAGATTTTTTTATTTTATATTTATTTATTTATTTATTTTACAACACATTATCAGTACAAGACTCTGATTAAAATTTAAGAAGACTCAAGTAATAAATTTTTATTATGCCGAAACTCTTTCATCTTAAATTTAATATTTTTGATATATATGGAAACAACTACCTATCATGGATACTAGATACCGAAATTCATCTTGGTTCAATGGATTTAGGAGATACCAATAAGGCTAAAAATAATGCATCCCAAAAGGATAAAGTCAAAGTCATGATCTTCCTTTGTCGTCATTTTGACGAAGAATTGAAAAATGAATATCTCACACTAAAAGATTCTGCAGATATGTGGAAAAACCTTAAAAAAAGTATAATCATAAAAAAACAGTGATACTTCCTGAAGTCCGATATGAGTGGACGCACTTACATTTTTAGGATTTTAAATCCATAAATGAATATAATTCAACAATATTTTGAATTATCTCACCAATGAAATTATGTAGGAAAAAGATAACTAATAATGACATATTAGAGAAAACTTTTTCAGCCTTCCATGTCTCGAATATGCTCCTACAGCAGCAGTATCGAGAAAAAGAATTTAAAAAATATTCTTAGCTAATTTCTTGCCTTCTTGTTGCTGAGCATAACAATAAATTGCTTTTAATAAATCATGAAGCACGTCCAGCTGGCGCTGTTCTATTTCCTGAAGCAAATGCAACAAATCATAACTCCAGAAGAGGTAAATGGCAATGTTTTGGTAACAAAAAAAATTATGTAAGGAAGAAAATTATGGAAGACAAGAAAAGATCTCACCAGAAGTGGGATAAAGAAAAAAATAATGGATAAAATAAATCAACAGAAGATAAATATTTTCATTGTGGTGGAAGAGCCATTGGTCGCATACCTGTTGTACCTCAAGGAACCTAATTGATCTTTATAAAAAATCCTTGAAAAAAGATGACAAAGAAAAGGACGAATTTTGTTTTAAAAGATGTTGTTGAAAATTACACCACTAATTATAAAGTATCTGATTTCTTTGAGGATCTTGAAAGAAATATTGGTCATTTGATCAATGATAAAAGGGTTTAATATGTGTGTTTGTTAAGTACTCATGTAAATAAATAATGTTAAGTTTTATTCCCTATGTATTTAAATTTCAAGTATGATGTATATAAACAATGTCTCATAAAATATTTATGTTTATGAATTTTAAAATTACTAAATGTGTCAAGTTCTAAAATAATAATAAAAATTTTAGTATATGACACTATTTTTATGAACAATGCTTTTTAGAAAAATAATTCCAATCAGAAATATAATTTTACTGTGCATATACTTTTACTCATTTTATTATTATTATTTGTCTTTAAAGAAATTGACAAGGGCATATAATGAAGATATTTGCCTTGCAGATATTGCAAATTCGCATACCATTCTCAAAAGTAATATATATTTTACACATTTTGTACCAAAAGAGGAATATGTTAATACTATTATTGGTTCAGGCAATGTGATATAAGGCTCTGGAAGAACTATAATTTTGTTTCTCGAAAGAACAAAATTCATAATAAATAATGCACTATTCTCTACTAAGTCTCTAAGGTTGCAATTGTTTATGACAACAGGATAGGACAAGACACCGAGAATAAGACATAAGGGACAGATACACAAAATTTTGTGTTTTTGTATTCTATTTGGTAATGAACCAGAATAAATTATGAAAATCTAATTTATTCTCATTTTTTTTCATTAAAAAAATTGAGATGAAAATATAATAATAATAAAATATAATTTTGAAAAATTAACAAGAATAATGAAAGAAAAAATAAAAAATAAGTTGTGTCCCTTATTAGTGTCTCTGTGTCCTTCCTGTCAGGATGGACACACAATACACTAATTCAGTATCTCTGGACACATTGTCTCTGTCCATGTTTCTTCTGTCAAACACAATTTTGTGTCTCACTGTCCCTATCTTCGTGTCCTGTCTTTGTAAATAAATGCAGGCTAAGGAACTTGTTGAGTTTTAAAGATATTCGTTGAAATGGATATCATATTAAAATAATAAATGAGAAAAATCATGAGTATTTATTATTCAAATAAAAATGTTATATTAGAAAAGTTACCCTAACTTTTATCTGGGTTATATTATACTAAAATTACTGCAATTGAATCACATTTCAGTATAAACCCAAAGTTTACCAACCCAAATGAATTTATAATTTGACATGATCAATTAGGTCATTCGAGAACAACAATGATACGGAGAATTATTGAAAACTCCCATGGACATTCACTAAAGAATCAGAAGATTCTTAAATCTAGTGAATTTTATTGTGTTGCATGTTCTCAAGGAAAGCTAATTTTAAGGCCATCACCAATAAAGATTGTATTTGAGTCCTCTGAATTCCTAGAAAGGATTCAATGTGACATATGTGGATATCATCCACCATGTGGATATTTTAGATATTTTATGGTCCTAATAGACGCATCTTTGAGATGGTCACATGTGTGCTTATTGTCTTCTCGCAACTTGGCGTTTGCGAGATTACTTGCTCGAATTATTCGACTAAAAGCATAGTTTTCAGAAAATCCAATCAAAGTAATTTATCTTGATAATGCTGGTGAATTTACTTTCGAAGCCTATGATGCTTATTGTATATGGCTTATAGAATAAGCATTGAACATTTCCATTAGCTCATGTTCACACACAAAATGAGTTAGCAGAATCACTTATTAAACGCCTCCAATTAATTTCTAGAGCCTTACTTATGAGAATAAATCTCCCAACCTCAACTTGGGGGTATGCTATTTTACATGCCGCAACACTTATTCGTTTGAGGCCAATAAGTTACCATCAATTCTCTCATATGTAATTAGCTTTTGGCCAGCAGCCAAATATTTTTCATTTAAAAATATTCGAGTGTGTGATATATGTTCCCATTGCACCACCTTCTCGCACCAAAATAAGACCCCAAAGAAAATTGTGGATATATGTTGGGTATAATTCTCCCTTATAGTAAGGTATCTTGAGATACAAACTGGAGATGTATTTAAAACCCAATTTGTAGATGATCATTTTGATGAATCAAAATTTCTAACATTAGGAGGAGAGAATAAGCTTCCTGAAAAGGATCTTAATTGGAATGCATTATCCTTGATGCATTTAGATCCTCGATCAGGGTAATGTGAACTAAAAGTTCAAAAGATTATACATTTGCAAAGAATAATAAATGAATTACCTGATACATTTTCTAATATGAAAAGGATAACTAAATCCTATATACCAGCTAAAAATTCTCCAATTTAAATTGATGTCCCAATCAAACAAATGGTCACCAAAATAAATTCACGTCAGAAGCATGGTAGGCCTGTCAGTTCTAAAGACAAAAATTCTAAAAAAAGAGGTAAATAATATTCCTGTTGAAAAAAGATAAAGACATAGTAAAGATACTTGCAGTTGTCTAAAATTCTAAAGACATAGTTTTGATTCCAGAAGACGTTTAGGTACCTAAAAATTGTGAAAATGACGAGATCTCAATAAATTATGTCTTTACAAGAGAAAAATGGAACCAAAATAAAATAATTGTCAATGAAATATTTTCATATAATGTGACATTAAATATCATGCATGAAAGTAAGGATCTTGAGTCAAGAACAATTGAATAATATCGACAAAGGAATGATTGACCGAAATGGAAAGAAGTTATGAAGACTGAGTTAGACTCACTTGCAAAACGTGAAGTCTTTGGACCTGTAGTCCATACATCAGAAGATGTAAAACCTGTTGGAGTCAGATAGGTATTTGTGAAAAAACAAAATGAGAAAAATGAAGTTGTACGTTACAAAACTTGACTTGTGGCGTAAGATTTTTCACAAAGGCCCGGTATATATTATGAAGAAACATATTCCCTTGTAGTAGATACAATAACATTACGTTATTTGGTCAGTTTATCTACATACCATAAACTACATATGCATTTAATGGATGTGGTAACAACCTATTTATACGGATCATTAGATCGTGATATTTATATGAAAGTCCCTGAAGGACTAAATATATCTAAACCATCTAATGAATATTCGCAGAGGTTATACTCAGTCAAATTGCAGAGATCTTTATATGGTCTAAAACAATTTGGATGAATGTGGTATAATCGTCTTACTGAGTATCTGGCAAAAAACGGATTTAAGAATGATGATATCTCTCCATGTGTTTTCATAGAGAAATCTTCATATGGATTTATTATATTTGCTGTGTACGTTGATGATTTAAATATCATTGGAACCCCTGAAGAGATTCCAATAATTATAAAAACTCTAAAAGAAGAGTTTGAGATGAAAGATCTTGGAAAGACTAAATTTTATCTCGGCCTGTAAATCGAGCAAACAAAAAATAAAATCTTTATTCATCAAACAACATACACAGAAAAGATCTTGAAGAGATTTTATATGGATAAGTCACATACATTAAGTACCCCAATGATCGTAGAATCTCTTAGATGTGGAAAAGTATCAATTCCATCCTAAAGAAGAAAATGAAGATATCCTTGGTCCTAAAGTACCATATCTCAGTGCCATTGGGGAACTAATGTATCTTGCTAATAATACACGGTTTGATATATCATTTGCTGTGAATTTACTAGTAAGGTATAGTTTCTCTCCAATCAGAAGACATTGGAATGAAATCAATTAAACAAATCTTTCGATATCTTCATGGAACGGTTGATATGGAATTGTTTTATCCATATGGATCCAAGTCATAACTAGTTGGCTATGCAGATACAGGATACTTATCTGATCCACACAAAGGGAGATATCAAACAGGATACCTGTTCACATGTGTATCATGGAGGTCCATAAAATAGACAATTACAGCAACATCTTCTAATCATGTTGAAATACTAGCGATACATGAAGTTAATCGTGAATGTTTTTGGCTTAGGAGTTTGATCTAATATATTCTGTCATCATGTGTACTGATTGATCATAAGATAGCTCCAACTGTTCTGTTTGAAGATAATATAGCATGCATTGCTCAATTCAAAGGTGGATACATCAAAGGTGATAGAACAAAGCATATTTCTCCCAAATTCTTCTTCATTCATGATCTTCAACTCGAAGAACAATTGATGTCCAATAGATCTGCTCAAGTGATAATCTAGCAGATTTATTTACAAAGTCACTTTCAAAATCCTCCTTTCAAAAATTGGTACATCAGATTGGGATGCGCCGATTTTGAGATATTAAATAATGTCAACAAAAGGGGGGAAACTTTACTCTTTTTTCTTTGGTTAATTTTTTGTCCCTATTGGGTTTTTCTTGACAAGCTTTTTAATGAGGCAGTTATCATCACATAGGATATTGTAATCTTTATCCTTCACTAAAGTCTTTTTCTATTGGGTTTTTCTTTAATAAGGTTTTAATGAGGCATAATTCTAAATAGACATCTAAAGGAGAGTATTGTGATATAGATATGGATGTCCATTCAATTAATGGTATGTGACTTTGATTCATTATATGGGAGACTCAGTTTTTCTATGATAAAAGAATGAAGCTCCTAAATTAAACTGAACTTAAATGAAGTGGAAAAAGTAAACATTGTGCGTGTATAACTAGTGAAGAGGTCTCAAACAATATATGTACAACAAAAATACTCTCCTCTCTTTTCATATATATGCTACAATAAATTATTTCTCTTTCTCTATTTCTCCAAATCTAAGCTGCAATATATATATAATATTAATAAATATATATGATTCACTTCTATTATATTAAAATAATAATATTAGTAAATATTAATATTAGAGTCTTTTATTTATATTTTTTATTTTATATTTATTTATTTATTATTTATTTATTTTACAACAATATACAATTAAAGATTGTTATTAAAGGCTGTTTCAATTTTTTTTTTTGCACAATTTCTTAGCAGTGGCACCATACTCTTGGAGAATCCTTACCGATATGAAACTACCAAAAATGGGATACAAGAAACATCAGAAATATTTGATAACAAAAAATAATTAGTTAAAATTAATTAAAATTTATTTTATTTAGTACTCATTAATTATTGTAATAAATAATGAATATTAAATAAATTAAAATTTAACTTTTTTTTATCTTTCTAATATTATCGATAGAAGAATATACTATAATAATTTTTATCTATAACAACATGTATTTTAAATAATACTCAGAATGTTGTCTAAAATAATAAAAAATAATTCTTAATATTTATATATTACAAAAAAATAAAACTATTGCAATCTTTTTTAATCAACCTGTTATAAGTGTTTTTATTTTTAAATAATTAAAAAACATATAAACAATATTGCTCTAATTAAATAGACAATATTTACTATATTTATATATTACATTTTATGAAAGTTACTTTTAAATTTTTAATAAACATCAACTTATAAATGTTGGCTAAAATAAATTAATATCTTTTTTCTTAAAATTTTAATCTTTCTTACAAATATTTTAACAAAAATCACTCTTTTTTCCTATATATATATATATATATATATATATATAAAAGAGTGAGGTTAGGCTTGACTTAAGTTCACAGGGTAGGATTTTGTTAGATTAAGTGCAATTAAAGTAAAAGTTGAAAAAGTTTGCTGTTACCGAGGCCGCTATTCCGAAAGAATAGAGTAAGGCCACTACCTTTCTTAACTAAAGCAAGCCAGTATTCCCTTGTGGGAAGAGGGGGATAGTATTAGTATAGGATCCTTCTTGTATTATTTTCAGGAAGGATCTTAGTTCTCTACCCCAACAAAACCCAACCCTTCAGTAAAACAAAACTCTAATTCAATTCATCATCTCTATCTTTTTCGGCAGTGAAACAAAACTCCAACCTTAAATGTTGAAATCACAAACACAAGATCATTCAAAATGTCTCATTCCTTCTTCTCGTTCAACCCAACCGATGATGGCAATGGAGACATTGACACACGTTCCTTTCTGCTCGTTCATCATTATTCTTTAGTTTTAAGCTTCAATCCTCCCTACTCATGTTTGTTCACTGTTGCCGGTTACTGTTTTGCATGTATCTATATTCTGCCTATTTCTTTTTCTTTTCTATTTTCGCACTCTGAATCCTAATTTTAATAATATTGTTGTTGCTATTACAGTATTTTTGGTAATATTCATCGCCATGCTCGATCATCACTGCTCAGGCTTTGAGCTTCTCTAGCTAGTTTGAGATTCTCGTGTTCGATAATCATTGCTTGTCATTTATCTCTGTTCTCTTCTCATTTTTAGATTTTTTTTTGTTAGTGTTTATTACTACGGCTCATTGTTCTGTAGGAACTGATGATTCTATCTCTGTTTTTCTTTTCTATTTTAACACTTTTTCGTGTTTTGAATTTTAATTTTTTTATATGAAATTTGTTAAATATCATAAATTGGACCAGTTAGCTGATCAATTTATTTCAAAAATAATAGAGTCCAATTAATTATGGCATAATAAGGATAAATAATTTTAGAAATTTATAAGGTGGTGTTGGTGTATGTCAATTTGTGATATAAACATAGAAAGTTTTTGGAAATGAAGAACAAAGAAAGAATTTTCATATCATAGTTAATTAGTATTTGTTTTAGAGTTTATCTTTTATGTTAATTGTTGCACATATATAATATCATTAGTATCACATATGCATTACAAAGTATAATTTTTAAAATAATTGAAGAAAATTTCATGTTTTAAGCTATTCAACTAGTGATGTTAATGGTTTGATCAACAGAAGAGAGAAAGGAATAATGAAAGTTGAAAGAGGAGAGAAAAATAAGTTTTTCTCATTTTAAAAAATTTTAAAGGGTTAACCACCAAAAATGCCCCTAAATTATTTAAATAATGACATAAATATACTCGAATTTTACAATTGACAAAAATGCCTTCAAGTAACTTAAAAACACAACAAAAATACTCAACAATAAATATATTTTTTCAAAAAATACCTTAGAAATTGAATTTTAATATAATTTTTTGCAAGCATCATTATAAAAATAAGATATTATTATACTTAAAATTTGGTAACTTTTTGTTAATTATATATATATATATATATATATATATTGTTAACAACCAATAATTCTTTTAAAAAATCACAAAACAATATATACTTAACAAAAAATCACAAAATTTTAAAAATAATAAGATATCATTTTTCTAATCATGCTTGTAAAAATTTACATCGAAATTCAATCTCTAATATATTTTTTGAGAAATACATATTTAATATCAGGTTTTTTGCAAGATTATCTAATATTAAATATGTATTTCTCAAAATATATATTAGAGATTGAATTTTGATACAATTATTTACAAACATGATTTAAAAAATAGATATTATTATCCTTAAAATTTGGTGATTTTTTGTTAAATATATATTTTATTTGTAATTTTTTTATTAACAACTAATAATACTTTTAAAAAATTACAAAAAAATATATACTTATAAAAAATCACCAAATTTTAAGAATAATAATATATTATTTTTTAATTATACTTGCAAAAAATTACATCAAAATTCAATCTCTAAGGTATTTTTTAAAATACATATTTACTGTTGGATATTTTTGTCGCATTTTAAAATTATTATTATTGATAATAAAATTCGGATGCATTTTTGTCAGTGTTTGAATAATTCAGGGACATTTTTGGTAGTTAATCCAATTTTAAATGAATGAAAACAAAAGCTAAAAAAATATTTGGTGGTTAACCTTGTATACTCTTTATGTACTCCTACTATAAATAATTACCATCAATATTAGACTAATAAAAAAATCTAGGTAACACATAAATCTAACAATCCTAACTTAGAAACATTAGTAAAAAAAGCTCATAATTTGCTTGAAGAAATGATTAGTTCTTTTTACTGGTGGCTTTGGAGTGACTATCACTACGGCTTTGATTTTCGCAGTGTGGTCGTTGTCATCATCGTCATTTTTGGGATTTTTTTGTTCTTTCACCTTACTTCGGTTGTTTTGCTTTTGGTTTGATAAGTTGGTAATCCGCTGATTTTTTGTCCTAAAAAACTCATTAATAGCTACTTAGCCTCACTTTAAGAAGGCGGAGGAGGATTGTTTTGCTCTTCCTCCATTAATTATGACTTCACTACAAGAAAATGGAATATTTATAATAAAAACTTTGTAACAAATTTTAAAATTGTTACAAAAATTTGTAATTGCTACATAATAATAATGTTTTGTAACAACAATACAATTTGTTACGAAACGTTTTGATATTTTGTAATGACTTGATTTTTTTTGTTACAAATTATATTGGCTTTTGTAACGAACCAGTATTTTGTTGCAAAATTTTAAAATATCTTGTAATAAAAGATGAAGTTGTTGCAAAAGTATAAAATCTTTTGTAACAAAATATCTATTTGTTTCAAAAGCTCTAATTATTTTGTAACAAAAAATTAATTTGTCACGAAATTCAATATTATTTGTAACAAGTTATTTGTTTGTTACAAAATACAAGAATTTTTGTAATTAAAAAATTATTTTATAATGTTAAAATCTTTAAGATAATTTTATTTTATTTTAAAATTTTTATTTTTTAAAATATTATTTGTGTTAATTAATTATTTTTTATAAAAAAATTAAAGATTAAATGATTTATTTTTAAAAATGATTTATATTATTTTATATTTTTTATAAAATTAATATATAATTTTTCTAATAATTAAGTTTTAAATGTTAATTAAAAATTCATTTTTTAAATTAAAAAAATTAATTATTAAACATAAATAAAAATAATTAAAATTTAAAAATAAAAACAAATATAAAAAGTAAAAATTCTAATTCTACCCCTCATCTTTATTTTTCATTCTGCTGTTTGCCAACCTCGTCCATTTAAATAAAATTTTGAAAAACTCTCTTAAAAATAAAATATAGAGTTCTAGTTTTTTTTTCTCTCTACAAGTCCTAAACCCACCATAATCCAACTGTAACATCCCAAATTTTTTGATAAATAAATTTATTATATTTGTTGAAGATTTTATTTTAAGAAAATTATATAATTTACCGAAAGAAATTAAATAAAGCTTTATGATACTTTAAATTTAAAAATAATTTGGAGTTATATGTAATTTTTATAATAATTGGAGTTTAAATTAATTATAATTTTTATATAATTTTTATTGGATATTTGGTATAATTAAAATTATAATTTTAGTAATTAAAAAATAAGAAAGAATTATATAATTTAATTTAAATAAATTCTATCATTATTAATTTGAACTCTTAGAAATTAATTTATTAGAAATGATTAGATTGATTTTTATAGATACTTTAAGTTTAAGTCAGTTAATATTTATGTATAATTTTTATTATAATTAGTTATTTTATAAATTAAAATTAAAATTTCGGTGATAGAAAAATAATGAAAAGTTATATTATTTAATTTGAATAATTAATATTGAGTTTAAACTATATTTTATAAGAATGTGATTAATATGTTCATTTTATATTTTAAATTAGAAATAATTAATTAAATTTAGCAACATGTTGATAAATAATGTTCTTAAATATTTTGAATGGAGTATATTTGGTATTAAAATTACTCTACCCTTTAATTTTATCAAAATATCTATTCATATCTATCCTTTTTTTTTTTATAAAATCTTAATTTCTAACCCTAATTCCCAAATTAATTCAAAACCCTAATTTCCCCAATTTTAACCCTAACAGCCGCAGCCTCAGCCTCCTTCAACATAAGAAACACACACACAACATACCCTTACACACAGACACGCGAAACAGAGAAGAAGAGAAGGAGAAGAAGAAGACCGCGCCGGCGTCGCGCATAACCGCTGTGGAGCCGCTGTCCCACGCGTCGCTGTCGACGTTGACGAAGAGGGGAGAGAGTGAGACGTTGAGACAGAGAGCTGCTGTTGCGGGAAACGCAATGGAAGAGAGGACGCTGCCAACTCTGTCGCGCCTGGTCGCTACCAAGCTCGCCGTTAGAGATCGCTATTCCTTCACCACTAATGCGTCGTCGTTGGGCTACTCTGCTTCGTCTCGTGACTCTCACGTCGGCCCCTATGCATCTCCTTCCTGGCTCGTCGCCTCCTCTGCGTGACAGCATCTCACGTCGTTGTCGTTGTCGTCTCGCCCTCGTCCGGCGTGGCTCACCGTCGCTGCTGCCTTTACCTTGCCAGACTCTGCTTCGCTGTGCTTGGTCTCCCTCTTCTCAGGGATTTTTTTAATTTTTTTAATTTATTCAGTTATTGACTTATTGCCTCATTGGGTTATAATTTGATTAACTGAGGAACTGATTAATCTGTCGATTCTATAAGGATTTTACAATGTATGCTGAGAAATTTTGAGATGAGAACTAACCAGACTTGTAACTTATCAACTCAATTTCTAACCAATTTCTACTTATCAACCTTACTTTACTTGTTTTGGAGTAAAGCAATTCTGCTTTGTACTAACAGATTCTTTATTGTTGTTGATTATATTTGGTTGATTGTAATTTTGTTGATTCACGCAGATTATTCAATAGTGTAATATATTGTTGTTTTATATTATTGTTGTTTTAGATGGCTTCATCAAATACACTATCAAAAACACCATCTTCCCAAATTTTGTTGGTAAATCATTCAAATTTTGTTGATACATTGTAATATATGTAGGTTTAGTGGTCGATTGATGCTTTTGTTTTTCTGATTATTAGTATTTAGGGTTGATTTGTTACTGTTTTTATACCATTATGGTGAATTACAGAAACAGACAGAACCAGCATCTGCTCCCTTGAGTGGTGGTGATGGTGGTCTTCTTGTTTTGGCCATTAGTTTAGTTGGTCAACTTTCCAGGTGAGCTCCCTTGAATCCAGTTTTTTCAGACTTTCAGTGTCAATTTTGGTGTATCTTATGGTTTGAAATTAGAATTTTATGATGGTGGACTGGTGGTTGTTGTTGTAGTATTTGGAATTTTAGAATTATTGCTGAACCTGAGCAAATTTTTTTGTTGCTATTAAACATCATTGAGTTGAATTTTGTTACTGAATAACATCACTGTGTTGAGTTTAATACTTGAATAGTTGAATTTATTGTTGTGTTGCTTAAAAAATCACTTAGCTAAATCTTTTGTTGCTGTAAATTTTTTTGTTCTTTTGCCAAATATATTAATTTTTTTGTTGAATGAAAAATTTAGGATGGGTGTATAGTTTCTGTGATGAGAATATTGATGCTTTGATAAGCATGTGCTTATGTCTTTGGTTGGTAATGCAACAGGTTTTAAATTTCAGCAGATTGTTGATATTGGCAAAACTCTGCCATTATTCATGGAGCTTCAAACCTAAGGTGACAGGACGTGAAGAACTATGCTCTGCAAAGTGTCTTATTTTCAATATTGCAAGTCTCATTTAATTTGAGTTGAATCGTTTGGTTATGTTGGCTGCGTGATTTCCTCACGTTTGTGCTAACTGAACAATTTGAAACTATAGGTACTAGAGAAAGTAAAGCTCAAATTTTTTAGACAATTTTTTAAAATTGCATTAATTGACATCATATTATTATTGATCTTGTCTTAGATATTAATTGCTAATTTCATTTTATAACTATCTTTTGATCTTATAGGTACTTTATATCAACAAAGTGTTGGTGCTAAAGGTTTGAAAGCTGTTTTAAAACTTAGGAGGAATGGCTCTGCTGCATCTAATATAAGTAGTGTTGCTTCTTATTGTGTTGCAATATTATGCTTACTATTTCAGATTTTGTATGTAACTCCTTTAAAGTGCATGAGTAGTTTACATTTCTATGAAAAGCTATTTGTTCTGTCACTTTATAAGGTGATTTAATTTCCTTAAACTTCTATTATCTCATATTTGATAACAACCTTCTCTATTACATAGATTTTGGAAAAAGAAGTTCTAAGAACATTTTCTTTGTGCATGTCTTAGTTTCTATCTCAGAAATTGCTCCCATTATTTTATACATTAGAGATGTTAAGAGGTTTATTTTGCAATCACGAAGGTTATAATTTTTTGTTGAATAATATGAGTATAAGTCGTCCGGTCCAAGGTTGAGCTCGCTTCTGCCTATAATGGATGAGGTATACGTTAGCTTCCGAAGAATAGTGGAGGTGGGTTGGTGCGGTAATTTAACAAACCACAAACTAACCGGCAAGTGTACCGGGTCGTACCAAGTAATACCTCAGGTGAGTGAGGGTCGATCCACGAGAATTGATGGATCAAGCAACAATGATTGAGTGATTGGCTTAGTTAGGCAAGTAGAAAATAGTGTTGGAGTGTTCAAAAGAACATTTAACAGTAAATTAAGAGTTTGAAGACAGCAGGTGAATAAGTTGGGAATAAAATATTGGAGAAAACAGTTAAGGTTTCAGAGTTATCTATTCTTCCGGATTAACTTTTCTTACTAACTCATGTAGGATTTAATTTATAGCAAACTATATGTGACTAGACCCTAATTTCTTAGACCTTTCTAGTCTCCTCTAAAATTCATTAACTGCCAATTCCTTGGTTAATTAATTCCAATTAGAAGCTGCATGATCAAATTCTAGTTTATATGCCACAAAAACTCTAATTAACCAAAAATAAAAGGATTATATGTCACGTATCCCATTAAATCCAGATAATTAAAATTTAGGAGAATATGTTTTCAAGCTGTTGTTCAAGTAAAGAGCTTTTCCAAGTTTTACAAGAACACAAATAGAAAGATGGTCATACTTCAGTTCCACCCAAATTCATAAGATAAAGAGTGAAAACAATTCTTAAATTATAAATCCATACATAAATTAAAATAGAAAAAGTAATAAAATCAATCCAGACAAATAGACAGAGATCCTAACCTTAACAATGGAGGTTTAGTTGCTCATGGAATGCGGAATGTAAATTTACTAATCCTAATTAATTAAAAATCTAATTATCTAAAATTAAAAATAATATATTTTCCTAAAAATAATATTTGAATTTAAATTTGAATTTAATTGACAAGTCTTCAGTTGATATGTGGGGACCACATATTTTGTCCATTCTGCAGCTTCTAATATGTGTTTTCTGGGCAAAAATTGCCCCCAGCGTTTTTCTGCATTTTCTGCACGTGACGTATGTCACGCGTACGTGTCAGTCACGCATACGCGTCGCTGGTCTTCTTCGCAAGTCACGCGGACGCGTCACTGAGCAAATCTTCAAATCATGCGTATGCGTCAGTCACGCGCACGCGTCGCCATGGAAAGCTCAAATCACGCGCACACGTCAGTCACGCGTACGCGTCACTCCTCGCTGCCATCTTCTTTTGTTCTTGTGCTGCAGAAACTCCATCAAATATAGCCGAATGCTACCTAAAGTAAACAAAATTGCACAAGACTCAAAGTAGCATCCATATTGACTAAAAGATAATTAATTCTTTATTAAACTCAATAAATTAGATGCAAATTCACTATAAAAAGATAGGAAAGTTGCTCACGCATCACAACACCAAACTTGAATTGTTGCTTGTCCCCAAGCAACCAAAACTAATATAAGTTTAGGTTGTGAATTTGCATGAGAATAAGAGTTTGATTAAGTCCATGTCTCTTCTTATAGTGGGGTTTACAACTGTAATCCTGAATAGTTTTGGCCTCTCACTCTCCTTTGAATCAGAAGAATGTTACTGTCATCTGGAATTAGAATTCGGATAATATTATGAATTTTCTGATCTTTATATTTCAGTTTAATCATTGAACACAGCAATTTTTCTTTGGTGCTTTGCACCTTGAACCTAGCCGTGACTTTAAATGTTTTGTCTCAAACTTTACTTGACACAGAAACACCATAAGCACTTAACCGGGGAACTCTCTTTAACTTCTAAATATTTTATTTTTTTTTATTTTTAAGTTTTTTTAATTTTTTTATATCCCCGGACAGTGGTGCTCAAAGCCTTTGGTGTACTCTGCAATTGATCTCGACTCTAAATGTTTTGTCTCAATGATTACTTGACATAAAAACACCACAAGCATGTGACTAGGAAAATAACTCTTTGAGCTTTTAATCATGTCTGACCTCCCTAGTCATTGATGCTCAGAGCCTTTGACCTTGCTTTTATTTTTATTTTGCTGTTTCTTTTGCTTCAAGGATTAAACTTTCATTAATTTCAGAGAATCATAATAATTCTCTAAATTCCTGTTTCTTATACATCAACATTCTTTGATTCAAATTTAAATATGCACTGTTCATGTCATGCTTTCAGAATTACAATTAATACCACCGCATTTAAGTAAAGAAGACTACTCTTAAAATTAACTCAATTTCTCACGCAATACATCACTTCTGTATTTTTTATTTGAATTCAAACTTAGTGAGTAATACATGAGACATCTTTTTAGAATTAAAGCAATTAAGAGAAAACTAAACTAGTCCTAGGATTCTAACTAATAAAGGATCGTGCAACAAACAAAGTAAAATAGCAGAAAACTGGAACATAACATAGAAAAAGAGGGGAAGAATAGAAAATGAAAGGAACTCAACCACCTTAGTTATCCTAGCGGTCGCTTTATTCTTCAGGTTGTGCTCCTCAGTAAAGATGATTCGCCTCCCTTTTGGTGCCATATGAATAAACAGAAAACCCTTAAGCGAAGCGTCAACACCAAACTTAAAGGTTTGCTTGTCCTCAAGCAAAAAAGAACTGAAAATAGAAAGAGACAAATATTATGATGAAAGAAAAAGAAAAGGATAAAAGAACATGAGAGAATTAGGATTGGGAGAGGAGGAAAGAAAAAATAAAAACTGGGCGGCAAACTAGTGGAGTTGCGCAGCACAGGCGACGCGTACGCGTGTAGCACGCGTACGCGTGTAGCACGCGTACGCGTGGGGCGCAAAATTTTCTTAATGACACGTAAGTGTCAGGAACGCGTCCGCGTGCCCTTGGTTTTGTATAATTTGCGCGAAGGCAGCCGCGCGCACGCACAACTCGCTGTTCGCGTGGCTTGTGAACTAATATTTTCAGACGACGCGTGCGCGTCGTGCACGCGCACGCATGGATGGCCATTTATGCAGATGACGTGCACACGTCAATGACGCGAACACGTGGTCAATTTTGTGCGTCTAACACACTTCCAACCCCAAACCAGCACAACTCTCTGCCCAAACACATATTTACGTCGATTTTTAAGGTCACGCGTACGCGTCGATGACGTGTACGCGTGGAGTGCCAAAATCATGAATGACGCGTACGCGTGGGCTTGTTTGTGCGAAAGGCATCATTCTTACGCCACTCCCGTGCAACTCTCTATCAAATTTTATTTTTCATGCACATGCATATGACGCGTACGCGTCAGCGACGCTTGCGCGTCATGTGCTCCTCTTCTCTTTTTTTTATTATTATCCGGTTCCTGTTCTAAAATAGCTGTATGATCAAAAAATTAGTAAGAACTCAATAAAAATAAAATAAGTAAGAAAACTACTACTACAAAAAATAACTAAGAATGAAAAGGAACGATCATACCACGGTGAGTTGTCTCCCACCAAGCACTTTTAGTTAAAGTCCTTAAGTTGGATATGTGGTGAGCTCCTTGTCATGGTGGCTTGTGCTTGTACTAATCCAGGAATCTCCACTAATGTTTGTAATTCCAATGGCCACCAGGATTTCAAGCTAGGCGCATAACGCCTTCGAGTAAGTTGAAGCAAGTGACAAGGGCCCAAGAGTGTTGATTATGGGAATGAATTCCAGGGTCCCAAACCTTGCTTTTACACCCGTCTTCTTGTGGATCACCATTGTTCCCACCGAGTGGCAAGCAATCTGAATTCTCACAAAGACATCCAAACAACCTTCTAGATCTATTTAATTGAGCTCTACACCAATCTTTGCACTACAATTTGGAGCATGCAACAATATTGAACCTTGCTTGACAACTCTTACCACTAACCATCTTTCTTTTACTCTTAAAACCACAAAGAGCTCTAAGTTGACCATCCGTCTCCAATAGCCCATATTCAAGTGAAAAAGTAAAGGTTAAGAATAGAAATTTTACCCACTTGAATGTTGTATTGGATGGTGATGACTTTGGAAAAGGTCTTGCAAGCTCCACTTCATTGTGTTCTTCTTTGAATTCTTCTATCTCTTTGCAAGCTTCCTCAATTTTAACCTCTTTCTCTTGGTAGCTTTCTTCTAATTCAATCTCTTCTTCATTGCTTACCAAGGGCATGAGAGGTTGTGCATCTTCCTCTTCTTTCATATGTGAGGGTGGAAAGTTCTCTAATTCACTGGAGTACAAACTCCTTTGATTGGTTTCCTCACTTTCTTCCATAGGATCTTGCATTGTATCTCTTGAGAAGGAATTTTCTTGTTCTTCTTCCTAGTTCTTGATCATCGTCTGCACATGTTTCTCTACATTTTTGACACTCGTCTTTATATCATGTAGGAATTCTTTCATGAGAAGCTCAAGATCTGATGATATTTGAGATGAATAAGGAGGAGGTGATGGTTATTGATAAGTGTAAAAAAGATGATGGTTCTTGGTATGAATAGAGAGATAGTGGCTCTTGATATGGGTAGAAAGATGATGGTTCTTGATATGGATAGAGAGGTGGTGGTTCTTGATATGGATATGAAGATGGTGGTTCTTGATAGTTGGAACATGGAGCATTGAAGTGTCTTTGGTTTTGAATTTGCCAACCAAAATTTGAGTCGTTCCTCCATCCACAATAATAAGAATCACTCCTTGGGTGTGAGTAGTAACCCATGTGATCTCTCTCCATTATTTTTCTTAGTACAAAATACCAAAAAAAATTAAACGCACTATGTGGTAAATAGGAAAGCAAAGAAGACAGAACAGAATTTTTTTTTGAAAAGGAATAAAATAAAAAATAATAAAAAATTTGAAAATAAATGAAAAGAAGTGAACTATAAATTCAAAAATTAAACAAAGAAAGATACTAGGATTTTTTAAATATATATATATATATATATATATATATATATATATATATTTAGAGAAAAATTACTACGGGGACACTAAATTTAATTTCAGAAATTTTTGTTATAAAATAAATCAAAGTAATTTTTTTTGTTTTCTTTTTTTTTTCAAAAATTTAAAGCAAAAGTTAATTAAAATAAAAATTAAAATGCCTAATCTAAGCAATCAAACAACTGATAGTTGTTAATCACAGTCAATCCCCGGCAACGGCGCAAAAAATTTGGTGCGGTAATTTAACAAACCACAAACTAACCGGCAAGTGCACCGGGTCTTACCAAGTAATACCTCAGGTGAGTGAGGGTCGATCCCACGAGGATTGATGAATCAAGCAACAATGATTGAGTGATTGACTTAGTTATGCAAGCAAAAAAGAGTGTTGGATTGTTCAAAAGAACATTTAACAGTAAATTAAGAGTTTGAAGACAGCAGGTGAATAAGTTGGGAATAAAATATTGGAGAAAACAGTTAAGGTTTCAGAGTTATCTATTCTTCCGAATTAACTTTTCTTACTAACTATTTTAATCATGTATGATTTAATTTATGGCAAACTATATGTGACTAGACCCTAATTCCTTAGACCTTTCTAGTCTCCTCTAAAATTCATTAACTGCCAATTTTTTGGTCAATTAATTCCAATTAGAAGCTGCATGATCAAATTCCAGTTTATATGCCACAAAAACTCTAATTACCCAAAAATAAAAAGATTATATGTCACGTATCCCATTAAATCCAGATAATTAAAATTTAGAAGAATATGTTTTCAAGCTATTGTTCAAGTAAAGAGCTTTTCCAAGTTTTACAAAAACACAAATAGAAAGAGGGTCATACTTCCGTTCCACCCAAATTCATAAGATAAAGAGCGAAAATAATTCTTAAATTATAAATCCATACATGAATTAAAATAGAAAAAGTAATAAAATCAATCCATACAAATAGACAGAGCTCCTAACCTTAACAATGGAGGTTTAGTTGCTCATGGAATGCGGAATGTAAATTTGTATAGAATTCCGTAATGGAATCCCTCTCTTTATAACTAATCCTAATTAATTTAAAATCTAATTATCTAAAATTAAAAATAAAATCTTTTCCTAAAATTAATATTTGAATTTAAATTTGAATTTAATTGACAAGTCTTCAATTGATGGGTGGGAACCACATGTTTTGTCCATTCTGCAGCTTCTAATCTGTGTTTTCTGGGCTGAAAACTGAGTTAAAACAACCCAGAAATCGCCCCTAGCATTTTTCTACGTTTTCTGCACGTGACGTATGTCACGCGTACGCGTCGCTGGTCTTCTTTGCAAGTCACGCGGACGCGTCGGTCACACGTACGCGTCGATGGTCTTTTTCGCAAGTCACGCGGACGCATCGGTCACACGTACGCGTCGCTGAGCAAATCTTCAAATCACGCGTACGCGTCCGTCACGTGCACGCGTCGCCATGAAAAGCTCCAAATCACGCGCATGCGTATACGCGTTGCTCCTCGCTGCCATCTTCTTTTGTTCTTGTGCTGCAGAAACTTCATCAAATCCAGACGAATGCTACCTAAAATAAATAAAATTGCACAAGATTCAAAGTAGCATTCATATTGGCTAAAAGATAATTAATTCTTTATTAAACTCAATAAATTAGATACAAATTCACTAGAAAAGATAGAAAAGATGCTCACGCATCAGTAGATACCTACAAAGACGCTCCAACACTCAAATAAAAAAGAGTGTGAGATGAATATAATACAATTTTGAGAAAATAGCATATCTTTGTTTTCTTTTATGCCCTCTTCTTATAGAATGGATTAGGTTTTGTTTTGCTCTATAATGTGGCTAACTTGTTTGACCGAATCGTTGCCCGATTCAATGTATTGCGATATAACCACCTCCTTTTTTTCTCGTGCTAAGATAAAAATTCCTTTTTTCTGTTTTATTTGTTACGTTGTCGATTTATAGCATTAACGGATATAAACTATAATAAACAAATGAAAATCAAACATGTTTTCAGTGCTTTTATTTTTTTAAAATTGGAAACAATGATAAAAACAAACCTATTTTTTAAAATTTGAAAATTTGAAAACAAAAATAATTTTTAAAAAATAAAAATTAAAAATAAAAATAGAAAACATTTCCTCGTATCAAACACTATCTTAGGTTTTCAAATGTAAACCTTTTATCTTGTTTACCTTATATAAACAATCATACGATGATATGGTCGTTGTAGAGTATAATTCGGTTTTTAGATTATAGGCTACAACTTCACTAACTGCTATTAATTGTAGTCTTGATCTTCTCAATTAAATTTTTACTAATTCTCTTAGATATTAGTGAGGTTGTGCTGGGAGTCCTAATAATATCTTTTTTAACAATTATTCAAATTATAGCTTATGACCATCGAATTATGAATATAACGGCCAGATTATGTGCAACAATGTTAATAGTGATTGTTTATGTATCATAAAAATTCTAACATTCTTTGATCTAATTTTTAAATTATAGATTGTAATTATCGAATTATAATGACTAGATCAAGAATCTTTTTATGTTAGCGAGATTGTTAAGATGATAGTTTCTACAACTATTCCATAATATCATAATGTCTTTTTTCTAGATGTCTTTTTACTTGTGAATATGGTACGCTATTGCAATTGGCCTGAACTAGGAGGTGTTTATGGTCCGGTCTTATTAAAAAATTTGACTCGGTTTTGAACCTTTTAAAGGTTAATTTGGTGTGATTTTATTGGGTTTAGAATCGGATAAGTGTTTCAAAAATAGACCAGTCATTATTTTGGGTCGGGTCCAAACCATAGCTCGGGTCATCCGAACTTAGCGCGGTAGTCCGGTCATCATACACAATTAATATTTTGTGTTATTAGTGATAGATGATAACTATTCTTATGTGAAATTTAAGTATTGTCAATTTTAATATTTTGTGTTATTAGTCATTATAAGACTATAAGTTAATGTTTTATATTTAAAATGCATAAGACTTTAGACTACTGTATAATATTGTGTTATTTGTATTGATTTAAATATTTGGTGTTATTAGATAATCTTAGTATTGATTGTGGTTATGCTTTAATTTTAGAAAATGGTTAGTTCTTGTTATATTTTTTCAAGTGAATTTTACCTCGTCTAATAATGGTTGGAGTCTTGAAAACTTAGATATTTTCACATGTTAGTTTACAAGAAAGGCCGATTTTCACCTGATTTTTACCCGATATAATCGTGACCTAAAAATATATAAGTTTCATCGGGTTTAGAGTTAAGTTTGAGTCTAATAAATAGGCCCGATATATATTTCGGGTCGGATCTATGTCGCATTAAACCCGGTTTCAAACTGAGCATAAACACCCATAGCATGAACAAGAACAACTTTTGCTTTCAGTATTTAGCTTAACAATATATGTGTGTATCAGTGTATGTATTCTCTCTAGGTGTGTTCTTTGTGACGATGAACTTTGTGTCTTACGTTGTAGTTTTGTATTTAGTGTTTTATTCGCTTTAAATTTGTAGCTAGTAACTAATGCTAACTAACGGGAAAAAATACATTGAAGAGGGGAAACAAAAGGGAAGAAAATAAGGAGAGTTTAGAAAACAATAACTTAATCTTCATTTCTCTCCAACAAATTACGCAAAAAGAGAAAGCTTTTGCATTGAAAGCAAACACATACATAAACATTGGCCTGTTCTTGATCATCATGTGCTTTTTCGCGCAATGCTAGATCTAAGATTGCAATAAATAAAATCGTTGCAATCATGAGGAACAGGACCGCTTCATGAAGATCATACAGATAATCTGAGTTCCAAATCAAGTTCTTGAGCTTCACTTGATTCAGAGTTGTGACTGCCTGAACCCACAGAACCACTCCTTTGTTTCCCTCTATCAATGTCATCATGTGACCCCTATAATATATACACAAATCATATTAATTGTCTGCCAATACACTTCTTACATATGTATGCATGAAATTAGTAAATAATCTTATATATAAGATTCCTTACATATAGGTTCAGAAACTGGAAAGGTATAGTGACCTTGGATTGAGAAGAAAACTGATTCTCCAACATTCCAGCATTAGAATTTTCCCATCTGTTTTGGGGGAAAAAAAAAAACTCATCAAACTCGTCTCGCATATCAGCAAGCAGTAAATACAATAGAGAAAGTGTTGACTTATTAGTTAAATACCTTGCTGTATTTGTTGAGCGAGAATCACCATATCTCATGTTAGTTTTCTCGTATTCGGTTAGGCCCATCTGCATTATTGCCAAACAATTTTTGTCAAAAATCTCATCATATCGTAATCATATCACATACTATACTAGGAATATTTTACGATTGAATCAAGTTAAAGAAAGAAATAGAATCTTGCGTGCACTCCACATCAGGTGGGTGACAAATTAAATTCAATCAGATGTAGCGCAGTTACTACCAAATAAATTAAACCAGTAATGAAATGATTAAAGTGAATTTGTTAAATTTTATGGAGAATATAGCAAAACATACAATAAATAGAATTAATGAGATGAGATTTAAAAAGAGGGTACCGTAATGTTGGTTTGGAAGGCATAGGAAGGGGAGTATGATGTAGATGAGGAAGAATAAGAGAAAGATGATGATGGTGGTGATGAATATGCTGCCATTTGCGCTCTTGGATCATCCTGCATAAGAATATATATAGTGATAACGAATTTACAAGGCCAACTAGTTTTTAATTAACTAAAGAAAAATGGTAGAAAATTAAATATTAGTTATCTATTAATATTTGAAAGTATGAAATTTAAAGTACGTTATTAAATTATAGAAATGTTAATAATAAAAAAAATTTAATCAAAATCAGTCAAAACTTATTTTATTTAGCCTCCGTTAATTGTTAGCAATTAACGAACTTAGATAAAAAAATGTTCCGGCATTTTTTTCTTCTTATTAGCATTATTATTAAATTAAAAAAATTATACTAAAAAAATTGAGTTCATAACTATATGATGATCAAAAATAATAAATTCTGATGTTATTCTTAATATTTCTCTTCGGGGAACAGTAGCTAGGTAGAGAAAAGGGTGTTAGTTTACATACATTAATATTGTTGAAAGTAGATGATGATGGATATGAAGAGAGACGATGATGATAAGCATAGGCCATTTGACTATGTAACCTAATCTTCTCCAATTGAGCAACACCGAGTCCTCTCTGTGGTTGCCTTGGCTGCTTCTCCGAGTTGCTATTCTTCTTCTTCCCTTTCCTTGATGAAGATGAAGAAGAACAAGAAGAAGAACCACCACTTGCTCCTCTTTCAATATTAGCTTCTCCAAAATAACTGCTCCCCATGCTTGCTCTTTCTTAATTAATTATGCTACGTTGGTGGATTGGGAAATGAGAGATCTGAGAGTGCTGCGTGCTGTATATGTTTATATATTGAAGGAAATGAAATAATTATTGCATCGCTGGTGGATCAGATTGTGTATAGATTTCCATGTTATATACACCTAGATTCCTTCTATATATATATATCCTCGCTCTACTTACTAGTTACTACTTGCCCTCTATTTTATTGTTTTATCTTTTTCGTCAAATTAAAACAAAAATGCTTCTTCCCATCCACATACATCACTTTCTACTATTTTTATATACTGCATCCCCTACATCGAACACAAATTTTAACTTACTCAATAAATATTATTATTTTTTATTAGTAATAATTTGTATTTATATTTATAAAATTTTGTATAAAAAAATATATAATTTACACATATAAATTAATAGATACAGTTTGCAATAATATTTTTTAAAATTTATATATATAAATTAATAAAATTTATTTATTAAAAATAATTTAATATTTATACTAGTCAAATAATAACAAAAAATATTAAAAATTGCTAATCTTCAAGAAATTCTCGCTAATAATTGTAATTCGATAACAAAACTATACAAAGTATTATTCTGAGATATTATTTGTGTTTCTTTTCTCTTAGAACTATATATAGTTTGTATTTGGTTTATATCATAAATTCTTAGCTTTAAATTTAAAAAAAAAATAAAAAGTAAATTGACTAATATTAAAAATTAATTTCTTATACTTAAATAAGATACAACAATACATCTATTTATATTCAATTCAATACATGTGTATCGTTACTTCCGCACACCTATACAATATATGTATGTTTCATAGGTTTAATAAAAGAAACCTTTAATTTATAATAATAATGAAGTATGTTATTTATTAGTTTTTTTTTTCTTATCCAATTGTTATACATTATATACGTTGGAGAGATCTCTGAAAGCGATCGTGTCTCATTTAATCAATATGTTAAATAAGCTGCCATGGTAGACATCAAGACATGCGTGGCCACGCGACATAAGGTATGCTGCAATGCAAAGTTATTTAACTATATCTATAGGCATTGATGATTATAAAATATTAATTACATATGGAATATTTATATTGCTTTGAGCATGATTGCTTAGTGTTCTTGTGTAGAACTGCTTACCGTGTTAGAAGGGGTAGTTGAGAAGGGGAGCCACCAGTTCGCCGTTGCCACATCACCAAATGAGATGAATGTCTGCAAAGATTTTAACGATCAAATCAGCATAAAATTCAAGAGATATAAAGTTTAGAATTAGAGAAAAATACTTTTGAAAAGGACTTTGTCCGAGTATTTATAGCATTTGCGTGCTTCATTTTTTATTTTGGGTGCATGCATTTTTTAAGTTAGCTTTTGTTTTGAAGTATTGAGACTAAAATTTGAATACTATGATATTTGTTGGTCTAAAAATTTCAATCTCTATTTTTAAAATTTTAGTATTTCAATATTTTTAAAAAATAAAAACACATGAGACTGAAAAATAATAATATTTTATATTTAAAATACTGTTATTTTAATTAATTAATTCTATTTTTATTTTTTATGCAAATTAAATTAAAATTTTATTCTTATTTCAGTCTATATCTCTTACTTTATACCAAGCATAATATTAAGACTTATTTCAGTGTCTATGTGTCAATCTCTACGCTACCTAAATGAGCCGATTACGTGCTATTTGGCTAAACTTAGGAACTGAACCGTAACATTTAGCACTTTTAATTTTTGGTCTGTCGACGATTTGTAAATATTTTCCTCCTTTATTATGTATCTATTTGTCTTACGTGAAGATACATATAGGCTAGTGCTTTAATTTCAAGTATCTTATTAGTAATTCATGAGATTAATTTAATTTCTCTTAATTAAAATAATTAGGTAATTTAAATATGGTGCATTTCATTTTAATTTAAGTGTCATCTATTTTATTGAAACAAAATATATACAACTAACATGGATATCGTATGAGTGGAACAAGTGTGAGAATAACATGATTGATTTAATTATTTGTCTATGATTCTTCTTCTACTCTGTATGCTATTATTTTAAGGTACTTTCATTTTATATGTGATAATGTTGACGGCAGTGATTGATCGATGTAGATAACAAAACTTTAAGTGGGTTCCACAGTGCATGTGGTTTCCTAGCTCTCGGTCAATTTGTCTCGGCTCATAATAATACGTTAAACTTAAAAGCCATAGCCCAGAGCTGTAAAATACTTACTACTATGAAAGTAAAGTAAATGTATATATGTATTATTAATGATATTAATTCAGAGGTCCAATGATATATGCTTTTTGAATCAGATATCTCGAACCATTTTAATTTACGTGGTACAGGATGTGAAACCGAAACTAATAAAATTGAAATCATTCATTTTGATGGATTTATGATCCGCGCTTTCCTGTTGTGTGTTTCATTACTTTCATATACTTATGGAAAGAATGTATATATTTTTAGGAGTGAGTATGGATAGCGAATACTTAATTATTTATTCGAATCTGAACAAATTAAATTGGTTTTGAAATCAACGGATAATCAGGTTTGATCCGAACTAAATTAATAATTCTCTCTAATAATTGATTTGGATAATAATTTTAGAATGTAGAATTTAAATTTGACCATGTATTAATCAAATAAAAATTTAAAAATTTAAAATATATATATCTTTTAATGATTTTGAATTTATCTTTACTACATTTTTATATTTAGCTTTTAATATGTTTAGTGTTTAATATGTTTGGATTTTAATGTCTCTAGTATTTAATATATTTAGATTTTAATGTGTTTAGTTTTTAATATATTTGGTATTTAACATATTTAGATTATTTCTATTAATTTTATATGTTTATTATATTTACAAAATTTTTAAAATAAAAATTTTAGTTTTTTTATGAATTTCTATTTTATCGGATATCTAAGTTTTCGAATCGAACCAATTCATTTTTAATCGATTTAGTTTAATTCAAATATATACACAACAAAATATAAATCTAAATCAAACTAAAACAATGACAATTTAATTAATTCAATTTTAATTTCACTCTAAATTTGAACCAACTCGATTTGTACTAACTGGATATGTCCCAAGGTATCTTGAATTCGGAACGATAGTTTAATAGGAGGGATTGACCTAAGGATAGATATATAGTATAACTGAAGCAATATTGATACATATAGTATAAATGATTATTGTGATGATTATAATAACGTGTTTATAATTAATTGCCGAAAGACTAAATCTAATTGAGCTGTTTCACGCATGATTTGTGGGACATATTTTATGAGTTGTTTGTGTGGTGGAAAGTGAGAATCCTCCAATCTGTTAATATGACATGTGAACCCATCCATTATTCAAAAGATTTACAAGAAAGTCTACTAATCCTCTCCAGAAAGATGTCATTTGAAGCTTAACCATGGAGTGTCTTGGAAGCATATATTCAGATTTTAAAACTAGAATTTATTTTTTAAGGAAAGAAAGTACAAGGAATTAATTTGTAGTTAGTTAAGAATAGTTAATTTTTTTAATTTTAAAAATTTTATTCTTTCAAAAGATTTAAATTTATGGTTCATAATTAGAGATTTATGATTTAAAATTTAGAATTTAAAATAAATAAAATAATTTTAAAAAATTAGTTGATGTTGATTAAAACAAATTAGTTCTATAATATTACTAATAAAATAATTTTTAAAAAATTAGTTGATGTTGATTAAAATAAATTAGTGCTATAATATTACTCAATAATATTTTATAGTTTATAATTTTTAGAGTCATTATACGATAACAGTCAATTAAAAAATTACGTTGATTACCTAAATTTTTTCATAATTTTATATAGTGAAGGAATAACAATTTTTACATTGAGAAAGTTTAGGAGTCAATACTTTTATTAAAATTTGGCCAGCATTTAATCAAAAATGTAAGTAATCTTACACCATTAAAAATACTGATAATAATTAATTGATAGTTACAAATCACAAAACCTGTTGAATCCTCTGTTTCACATTTTATAATTAGAAAAATAATAGAAACAAAATCCACATAGATTAGTTGGAGGAAGGGTAGGATTAATATAAGGTTAATGTAATAAACAAGAAAACGAAGACAAAAGAAAGTGGAGGGAGATGTGAGGGAATATATGGTATCTACCATAGATTTGTATGCACATGCATCATTATTGCACACGATTTGCACAGCAAAAAACGATCCCTTGGGAGACGCTTTAAACCTTCCTACCACCACCAATTCCAAATCAGCCACAACAATATATCAGATTTTGTCCCTTTTTTCCCATTTAATTGATGCACATATATTACACGCACGGGGACTTGAACCTAATATCTTCTCGTCATGGTTAAGGTTAAGAGTCAGCAATAATATTATGAAGATGTTATCTAGCTGTTTCTCTCTCTCAATCGATTTTGTGTTTGATTACAGATTACTTCACAATATACATGTGGATTAATCCCCTGTTCTATCTAATTTTTCATGCATGTACCCAATAATTTATGTATATATAATTACAGAATAAATTTTATATTCAACTTAAATATAAAGAGTATTTTGGTATTTAACAAGTATTTTTAGAATATTTATAAGAATTCAAATTAAAAAGATTATTAAGAACAATTTTTTTTAGATATTTTAGAAATACATAACTTCGTTAGTTCTTTTTTTATTTGTAGATGATAGAAACCATCGTGATATGTATCTTTTGAAGGAAGATACTCAATCAAGAAAGTGAGCTATTCTCGTCAGTATATATATAATAAAACTAGGAATCATTCTAATATCTAAGGTTTCACAACTTTTAGTTAATATAAATTTTTTATATCTATTACTAATAAAGAAAATATTCTTGTTATAATTAATATATATATTTATAATTATTCATGTATTTTAACAATCTACTTAAGTTTTTAGAATAAGTAATTTTATGACATAATATTAAAATTTTTATAATAATAAAAAAGTTGAGTATAAGATAAATTAAAATAAAAATTATTTTATATAAATTTTTCTTTAAGAAAATAGAAAAGAAAAGAAAAAAGGATCTTTCATAAAAATGTATATAAACTATATAATTATTTTATATACTTTTAAACTATATATATATTATATTATATTCGCGTTTTGAACTAATTGGAAGAGAAATAATATGTTGTTCTGAATTTTCAGATAATAATAATAAAGTGTCCTCAAAACCAGAACTTATATTAAAAATGTGTATTATTAATCTATGTCCAATTAGGAATCATGTGGCTATACCTTATATATTTTGATTAGATCTCCTTAGCATACGATATTTGAAAATATTTTGATTCCCACGGGATTCATGTTTTGCTTAGGTGGAAGATCTTCTTGCTATATTAAACTTGAAAAGTCTATGATAGTGTCTATATAAATAATAAAATAATTAGTTCTAAATGTATTGGCACAAGTGGAATAATGGGTCGACCTTGGAAATTGCAAAGGGAAAATATGGTCCTGATAAATCCACATGTGGAGATGAATTAGAAAATTTATGGGAATGAAAATTGGAAATCATTAAAAAAAAGATATTTAAAAATATAGAAGCATACTTAAATTTTGTATTTTTAATAGGATTAAATTACAACTTTTTTTATGAAAAAAGAATTATAAAAACAAATTTGATGTATTGGAGATCAAAATTTTAAAATTATTATTTATATTTGAGTGTAGTATTCACACTAAATTCTAAAACTCAAATAAAATAATATTTTTGATTTTATTTTTATTTAATTCTAAATTAAAAGTAATAATAACTTATTTAATTTAATATTTATAATAATAAATAATGAGATTACCATTATCTAAGTCATTTAATGTAAAATAGTTTAATTTATAATTATAATTAATATATATTATTCATAAATAAATTAAAAATTAATAATTTTTAACTATGAATTTTCTCATTTTTTTAATTTTTTTATAAAATATATTTTTTTATTATATATTTTTTAAATAAGACTAAAAAAATATATAAAAAATATTAAATAATAAAATATCATATTTTATAAATAAAATTAAAAAAATCCATTTCTAGGATATAACACTTAGCTTGCATTTAATTATTTTATATTTATATATAAATCTAACGAGTCCAATATAATTCATAAAGGTCCCATTGATTACTTGGAAATGGAGCATTACCAACGTGATTGGTCCTCTTGCCTCCTAAACCATATATAATATTATTTTGTTATTTATTTATTATATATTCATTCAGAAAACCAACATCGTCAATGCTTTTATATAAAATGTGATGTATACATCTCCAATTGCCAAAAAAATATGATCAATATTGGATGTGATTTTCTGATACATTTGATATTGGTCATATCAAGCGCCGTGATTGATTAATGCATGACTCCTAATTCCATATATATATATTTCTATTTGTTACATATCTCTTAATATTCAAGAGATGAGAAATTTTTCATTTTTACCAAGTGTATGTCACTAATTAATTAGCCAATAAAATATAATGTTTCCACCATTTTATTCCCAAATGTTATTTATGAAACACATGCACTAACACAAATACGAGATACAATATAATAAAAAATACACAAATACAAATTTTAATTTAATAAAAAATTACTCGCAGATATTTTTATATAAAGTTAACACGTAAAAATCGTTAGGTGATAATTTAGTCAAATTTATCAAATTATCTAACAACTCTCAACTATTAACTTCACATAAAGATAACTGCATATGAATTTTTACCTTCAATTTTTGTAAGTATGAAATATATGTATATACAAAATATAATTTTTTTATTAAAATAGCAATAATATCATTATATTTTACTAATATTAAAGTTTAAACAATTTTTTGAAAACGATTTAATGTCCTTTTTAGTTATAAAATATATATTAAGATCATTTTTAGTATTAATAAAAAAGTTAAAAATTATATCCTATTTTTAAACTCAGTTGAATAACACAATTCAAAAATAAAGTTGGACACATCAATACGCGCTATAATAAAAATTATTTTTAGGAGCAATAACATAATGGCTATCATATATCTTATTTAATTTAAGTTTTTATAGTAATTATATATTTGTCGTTATTACTACATATTATAATGACAATTATATACTTTTTATTACCATTAAAAATGTATTTTTCGGTAATTATATAATTATATTGTTGCTAAAACCTTTTAGCAATAAAGTATAAAACAGATAATATCTAATTGCCAATAAATATATTAAATGTAAGTCTTAAGATTTTTGAAAATTTTATTATAAATTAATTTTAAGTTTAATTATTTATTTATAAGTTTAATTTCAGAAATTTCTTTATTAAAGATAATTAAAATAAGTTTTGATTAATTGAGTTTGAAATAAATTAAGATTTTTATTCAATTTTATAATTATTGAATTATTTTCTATATTTAAATTATAAAGTTTAGTAATTGTAAAATAATATGAATTTTATATGATTGGTTTAAATAATTGAGATTTGGAATTTAATACCTTCAATTTTTATAGATAAAGAAAATTAATTATATTATCTCTAATTTTAAATTAAAATACTTTATTGGAAGTCAATTAACAAATTGATAACTAAATAATATTTTAAAAAAATAATAATTTTAAAGGATTAAAGTAGATTTTTAATTAATACTCTATACCCCTAATTTTATTAAAATTACCTAAACTATCCTAGTCCTAACCCTCTACCCCGCCGCCTTCCCTTCCCTTCCCTTCCCCAAGCCTTGACCTAAGTGTTTCAAAAAAACAAAAGAAAGAAAGAAAGCGTTGAGGGAGAGAGAGATAAACAGATACAGAGAAGAAAGAATAGGGTGAAAGGGAAGAGAGAAGAGGGAGATTTGGAGGGAGGAAAGAGCGCCGGGGAGGGGGAAACCTCACCGCCGCCAGGACACCCAGACTGTCGCGCCGCCACCTCCAGATGCTGTTGCCGCCGCCGTTCGTGAATAGGGAAGAGAGAGCTCGCGGGTAAGAGAGGAAGCGTCGCGCCAGCCACTGACCTCGCGTTCGTCGTCATCTTCGCGGGTTCTTATCGCCGCCGTTGTCCCCGCAGTGAAGCCTTTCGCCATTGCTGCAGTTGTCAGCACTGTCGTCCATGGGTGAAGCAGAGGAGAGAGATCCACGAGGAAGGGAGGACCGTGACTCGTCCAGCCGCCGCACACAGTCGCCGGCGCCAACCCCGTCAGATCCGCCATTGCCGAAGCTTCTGGCCGTGCCTCTGTCGCCGGACAACACTGCTGCCGCCTGGAACCCTCACTGAAGTCTGTGTCTGTGTGGTAAGCGCTAAACTTGCTTCAACTTCTTTGTCTATTAAGTTGGTTTTTTACCGTAAGAATGGTTGCTGAGATTATCTGTGTCAGGATATATGATCACATGGTCACTGAAGTTTTTCTGTCTTGCACCACCATTGGAGCCGCCCTACCGATGCTGAAATCACTGCTGCTCTGTGTTCTTTTATAGTAAGTATTTACGTTTTAAAAAACCTCCGCGTTAGTGTCCTGTTACGTGTATTAAAGTTTTTGTGATATTGATGTGTTAGGGATTAGTAGTCGAGCTTACATGTAGCGATTGAGGTTGTTTCTGCTATTGGGAAAGCAAGCGGGGTAGAGGCTTCAGTTGCCGCTATTGGGCCGAGAGAAACAAGTTCAGTTGACGCGCTAGGATTATGGTTTTGCGTGTCGAGGTAGGGTTTTTCTTAAATCTATTTTACATTACAGGGTTGTTATAAATCGATATTAACGCATAAAATATATTTTTGTGATTTCATGAGTCTTATGAATTGAATTGAGTTGTTTTAGTTGAATGAGATTATTAGTTTGATTGATAAACTGAGTGATTGAGAAAGTTGGATATTTGGAGTAGTTGATTGATGTTGTTAAAGTGGTTTTCCTTGAATTATTAGAGAAGATTTATTATTGACTTTTAGGTTAATTTTGGAAATGGTTTGATTTTAGAAAAGATTTAATATTGAAATTTGATTGGATATTAAACCCGATTTGATATCAAAATTTGATTTTAAAATAAATTTGGAAAGGACTTGATAGTTGAAAACGGGTTATTTATTGAGAATGATTTGCTATTTTGGAAATGATTCGAAAAGTGTTTAAGGAATGGTTTGGTTTGAAACTATTTGAGAAGATCGAGAATTCTTAATTATTGATTGATGTTGTTGGTTGAGTTGGTTTAAATTACGATTTATAGGATTGGTTGATTGAATTCTGGATTTTGCAATTTCTTTGGATTGAGTGTTGTTGTGATAATGGTTATTGGAAGTGATTTGACTGAGTAACAGGCGTTTGGTTTGGTTTGGTTGGGACCCGAAAATGATGGCAGTGTCCAAGTTTTAGAGGAGATGTTGCCAAAATTTTATAAAATTAGAAGTTTTATTTGAAATAATTAATTATAAAGATTTGTTTTTAAACATTATATATTTTAAGATTGTTTTATTTTTCAAAGAAAGAATTATGTTTTGAATTGGAATTGTTAATGGACGGTATGGAAAGAAGGATGATGAGGATTAATGAGGATTTTCTTTGAAATATGGTTTTTGAATGAATTTGGAAATGAGATTTGGATTGATGAATGATTATGATGTTAAGAATGTTGAGATATGATCTTTGAATTATTCATATGACTTATAAATTTGAAATATCTAAGATACGAGGTTCCTTAGATTAAGTGTCGTGGCTTGCCACCACGTGTACCAGGTTGAAAACTCGATACTCTGTTGACCCTACGACGTAAGTGTGACCGGGCACTATATAAATTTCTGGAATGTTACCCCAATTGAGCAATATTGATTATTTGAGAAAAAGCTATGCATAGACTCTTGGGGATGCACGTCGGGGGACAGTCTAAGGACAATTCAGACTTGTCGGGTTGGCTGGATAACCGACAGATGAGTCTCATCAGCCATAGGACAGTCATGCATCATATGCATTTGTATGCTTTATTTGGGTTTGAACTTGTTTGGGTTTGCCTAATTGCTAAACTGTTCTTAACTGCTACTTGATCTATTTCCTGTAACTGCTACCTACTTGTGCTTTTCTTGTTTGTCTTGCCTGTGTTTGTCCTGGTGTGCTACAGTTGAGAATGAACTTTGATGCTGAATTAATGATTGTGTTGTTTGATTGCGTGGTTGGTTTCTGATTGAGATTTTCTTTTAAGAAAGGAAAGGTTTCAGATTTCTGAAAGATCAAACATTATTTCTTTGAAAAGGTTTTGAACGTTTAGCTATTGGTTTTTAAAAGATTCATAAGGCAATGATAATCACTGAGCTTGAAAACAGTTTTCTTATTAAATATCTTCTTATGAAAACTTTGAAACTCTGTGGTGAGACCGTGTGGTTAGATTCTCACCCACTACAGCTTTACCTTATCGGATGAAGAAGCATTAAGAAGAGTTATACTGCGTTTGGTTTATATGTTGTTGTATTAATTAGTTTATTTTCTTCCCTCGACTTTGTTATTACAAATTTGTAAGAGGGATAGGAATTGTATGTTTTATATGTATATTATATTATGAGTTATTATGTAAGGAGTCTTGTATATGAATCTATGCCTGCTTGTATTTTTCTTAAAATAAGGTATTAATTTCTAGTTTTCAAAGAAATCAGCGATACAATGTCGAGTCACGAGCTCTTATTTTAGTATTTAGTATGTAAAGTAGTCGTAATACTTCTTGCTATCAGAGTAGCACAGCTGGAAGCGTGACTTCTAATAGTGATGGTGTTATATTAAAAGTTATTTTTATTATTGTTAAAAGCAAAATAACTGGCCATTAAAAATAATTGTTCTAGTAATGACGTGAAGGTATCTATGTGTGTCAAAGTGTTTTTAGAGAAGTATATTTTTTTTTATCAAGATAGAGTTAGACATAGAAGGTGCATGTGTTGGACGAACGTCAGATGAGTGCCGTATTTGAAATGTGTTTAATATGTAAACACGACAACTCAACAAAGTGTCCGTACTTCACAGGTGGCACTACTATAATAGGTTTTCATTACTAATGCCATACTGACGGCTCGTTCACGTGGTTGTCAGTAAATTTGAGATTTTTTTTCGAGCAACCATTTTTACAAATAGTCTGCCGTTTGTCGTCGGTAAACTTTAGCGCCAATAACACTGTTAACGAGTATGCAACAACCCCAAAATTGTTAAATTTACTGACAACGTAGACGTCAATGACAATTAAATTGCAATAATGCTCTGCATTCAAGTGATTTCCCTAACCAAGTCCACCCAAGTGATTTATTCTCACGCGCCGCGCCATTTACTTATAACAGAGCTTCAACAGAAAGCTTCCATTCTTCGTTCCTCTTTAACGTACGTAAAGCTTTCATTCTTAGTTCATCTTCAACGTAAAGCTTCCATTCTTCATTTTCTTCTTCTTCTTCAGATTTTCGATTTTGTTCTTCTGAGTTTTTATCTGCATTTACGTTGAATCAAACAGTGTATTATTCTTTTGAATCGAATATATTATTCTTATCAAAACAATGAATGATTCACGTTCAAATCAGAGCAAGAGTGATTTGGATTATTCTCCTGAATCTAATCAAGTGGACGAGGTTTGATGATCACATTTTTTCGGTTCATTTGTTATTACACAATGGTCTTATTATGATAATATTTTTGGTTCATTGTTCAAAATTTTTTATTTAAATGGAATGAAATGCAATTGAATAAAGTGATAATGAATAATTTCATCATTCTTTGCTAAAATCAATGTTGTTTATTATTTTAAATATGGATAGAACGCAGGAGTTTCTAAATTTGAATAATGCACATTTTTTGATTCATTTGTTATTACACAATGATCTTGTTATTGTAATATTTTGATTCACTCTTCAACAATCTTGAATAAAGTGATAATAAATAATTTCATCCTTCTTTGCTAAAACCAGTGTTGTTTATGAATTTGAATTTGGATAGAATGCAAGAGTTTCTGAAGTCATATAATGCACAATTTTTGGTTCATTTATTATTACACAATGGTCTTGTGTATGATAATATTTCGATTCATTTTGTAGTTCAGGTATGTTGTCGATAAATAATTTGTCGCAAAGGTTGGGATGACTTTCAAGACACTTGAAGAAGTTGGAAAGTTCTACAAAGATTATTCCAAACATGCTGGTTTTTCTACGAAAATAAGGAACACCACTTGGAAAGGAGATGAAATTAAGAGTCAATTAATTACATGTAGTAGAGAGAAAAAATGAAAACCCTAGATATCTCCAACTCTGAAGACAAACCCCTCAACTAGAATAAACTGTCCAACCAGGATTTATGTACATATAGTGAAGGACATTGGTCTTTGGATCATTTCTAAAGTTATTCTGAATTATTCACATCCTTGTTATCTAGATCAAGCAAAAATGCTTAAACAACACAGGAAGCTAAGTATGTTTGTGCGCAGTACTATTGAAAATAACGAGGAAGCTGAAATCAAACCGAGTAAAACGTATCAGTTATTTGTAGCAGCAGTGGGCGGTCATCGTGAACTAAATTTTATTGAAAAAGATGTGAAAAATTATATTACAAGGGAAATACGGAATGTTTTAGAATAAGATGATGCCAAAGAATTTGGGAAGTACTTATTAAGAATAAAAGAGAAGAATCAAAAATTGTTTTTGAGCTTAACTTTGAAACTGATCACTCTATCAAAAATGCATTTTGGGCGGATGCAAGAAGCAGGGCTGCATATGAGTATTTTGGAGATGTTGTTTCATTTGATACGACTTACAACACAAATAGGAGTTATTTATGAATTAGTAGGAGTTATTTCACCATTTGAACTCTCTAATTTTCAAAATTTGTTTCTTCTCATCCTGTTTCTAAACTTCTGATGGAAGAATTGAGTGTTCTAGTCCCTTTCTTGAAGCCATTGACCCTGGACTTCGCCTTCCAATACATGTCTTCATTATGGTAGGTTATCTCCTCTCATCTGCTCTAACTCCAGCATTTCCTATCCACCGAAAAGGCTTGCTGATCTTAGCTCTTTTATCTGTCAATTTAATTGCTCAAACTCCTTTTTAAAGTTGTGATTACCCTCCGTTTTCTATTGAGCAAGGCGATGTCTACACCTTTTTAATTTTTGTGCTAGAATGAACATTGGAGAGCCCGAAATTTCTTCTTTCCAAGTATCACAAATAATTTGTCGCATCTCATGTTTTGAGCACCATCTTTCTTGAAATATAAATCTTCTCTTAGATCTCTCTAAGCTCGGGTTAGAATCTATTAAAAATGGGGTATGATCTAAACTCGACTCAAAGAGCTTAAGAACCACCGGATTAGCATACACTGACAACCAATTAGTTCCGGCAAGGAATATATCCAATCTTTCATAAACTAAGTCATCTCCGCAATGCCTATTTGACCAAGTAAAAGGTCTCCCTACCATTCCTAGGTCCACAAGATCCTTATCATCAATAAAGTCTTGGAACATAGTGATAGAGGATTCGAATTTAGCAGTACTTCCCAATTTTTAAGATTGCAAAGTAATGGCATTAAACTCTCTAATGACCATCACCTTTTCTCCGTATTGTTGGATAACCAACTGTAACTGAGAAAATTGCAGTGATCGAATATATTCGTTGGTGCTTAGATGCAGCCTATCAAACCCCAACTTTGATTAAGGCATGATCAATAATTCTTGCTGCAAAAGAACTGGTCTGATTGCACAAAATGCACTGTCGCGCCTTCTCTCAAAGCCAACACCACACCTCCCATCGTATCCTCAGGATCCACAATAAACCGATTACTGAATCCAGCTGTCATTAGTTTTTGCTCCACATGGTAAGCTCAGCTTTTAGTTTTGCGAAAGAAACCAAACTCGAGAAAATGAGATCTTGACATCTCTTTTAAATTATGGACTGTTTTGGGTCTTTTCAAACCCTAACAGTTTTAGCAGAGTAGAGTCATATCTTCTTGGGTGCTAGTTGAAGGCTGGCGTCCTCCATCTGATCTTCTAATATCTGATTAATACCAAGGTAGATCTTTTTCTACTGATAATTATTCTCCTTACCCACACTCCTCCTTTTCTCTCCAGCTTACTTTATGTGATTACCTCATTCTCTTTCAATTTGCTTTAGCCTAGAGATTTTTCCTCTTTTAACAGCCATAGTAGCAATTATATTATTTTTGTTTACATCAAACCAAGTTATAAGAATTTCGCCCAAAACCATTGGAGACGTAGCATCATTTGTAGGCAGCCATGAATCATCAATACCTTCCTTTGACTAAGTCATAATTGAACTTGCTATTTTTTATTTATTGTAAAATGTCCTCTCATTGCCTTCAATTCTTCTCCCAACTTGATCAAACTTTACCCAATTCGATTTTATTTTCTTGAATGTGACTAGTAGCTGAATCTTCCAATCATTATAAGCAGTTTTTAATTTTAATTGCACAATCAGCACAAATAATGTCTAGCCTTTTATATCTGAGACTTATCTTGATAGTCTTCTTATCTAGACCAGCAATCTTCAAAATGTCTTTCGCTTCTTTTTCACCACAAATATCAACTCGAGCCTTGAGAATTTTATTTTCTTTTTCTTTAACCTCAAAGAAATCGAGATTAGATATTTTTCCTAAGCTTTTCCTATCATCTTCCCCGTCTCTATTATTGTTTTAAACTTCTCTAAAAACCCCCAAAATTGTACCCAAAATAAAAATTTATATAGTATATTATTAGCAGCCTCCTCTTGTGCATTCCATCTTTTAACATATAAAACAAATTCTTAAATAACGAAGGAGAACCTTTCTCAATTCTCAATAATTCTGCTTTTATATCAAAGAAGAATTAAAAAGCATTAAGTTTTATTTCAATAACTCTAAATCCTTTCAGCTTGCCCATATGGCTGTTACCACATTCTCCATAGTATTAGTTGAGAATTGTCTGTCAGCGAAAATCCTGCCTATCAAACTATTGGCACAGACTTAAACCCCTTCTATGATATCTTCTTCTCCAAAAAATATCACACCTCCTTCGTGATCATCTTTGTTCTGTCTTTCCCAACCAGCCTCTTCCCTTCTATTCCTTATACTATACAGTTGGTGTTTAATAATCCATGATTAGTCATATTACAGTTTAAATTTTGATAAGTTTAGAGTCAAAACTCTAATAGAGAGCTATTGTAAACTCTAGTAGAACACACTAGAGAACCCTAATAGTCCAATTATTTATTTAATTTATGTGAAAACATCAATTAACTATTATTAATATAAATATAATATTACATTTAAATATGTTTATTTATTGAACTAAATTTAATAAAATAAGTAAAAATTGATTATTGAAACCTTAATGTAAGATTATTAGTAAAAAAATACAAAAAAAATCTTTCAACAATACAATATAACGAATACATAATGTTAGTTAAAAAACAAATTTCATAATAAAATGCAATATTTTAGAAATAATGGCATGTTTAAAATACCAAGATCAAATGTATAAGCTCAACTAAATAATAATAATAATAATAATAATAATAATAATAATAATAATAATAATAAAATCTTTATCTTTTGACTGACTAAATTCAAAATATCTTACATCAAACACAAAGTAAGCCCTTTTTTCACATACAGAAGTCAATTTATTTATTTATTTTTTTTTGGGTTAGGAACTGAATATACAAGTACAGGTTTATTGATCACCAGACGGATGCTGGCTATAAATTGAGGATTCTTGTCAACCCCAATATTGGCAAAAACGATTAGGGACCCAATAAGGTAGAAGAGACCTAAGAAAATGAATTTTATTTGATGACCAATAAAAAATGAATTTTATTAATGGTTGATCGAGTGGTCAACTCACTCGTTCATTTAAATAAGTATCAGAGAGTTTGAATTCTGGCTTGTATATCCAACAATTCATTGACTAGCAACAGATCCTAAAATGAAGCTCAAATTCGCAACGAATTAACTTTTGGCCAATCAAGTTGAGAGATATCGTAAACGAAAAAAAAAAGAATTGTATTGAAAATTAGGTCTTTGGACTTTGGAGTAATCGTTGAGCCTAAGTTAGGCTTCGGCCTTGTGCCTTTATGTCTGTAAGCGTAGCTCCGATGAGAGATAGGAGCCGAAAACTCTAGTAGACAACCAAGGCTTTTTTTTAATTAAATTTAACTAAGTCAAATTTATATAGATGTGTTTATATTTTTGTTTTGTTTTTCTTTCTTCTCCTCTAACTTTGTTATTATGATCATAATCATGGTCATTATTTTCTCTTCCTCCTACCTTTTCCTTCTTCGTCATCATCTTTTTTTAAATGCATGATATGAACAGTGCATATTTAAATTTGAATCAAGGGATGTTGATGTATAAGGAACAAAAATTTAGAGAACTATTATGAATTCTCTGCAATAAGTGAAAGTTTAATCCTTGAAACAGAAGAAACAGCAAAAGAAAAATAAAAGCAAGGTCCAAGGCTCTAAGCATCAATGACTAGGGAGGTCAGACATGATTAAAAGCTCAAAGAGTTGTTTTTCTGGTCATATGCTTGTGGTGTGATTGTGTCAAGTAATCTTTGAGATAGAACACTAAGAGTCGAGATCAAATGGATTTAACAGAGTATGTCAAAGGCTTTGAGCACCACTGTCTGGGAGTAACTGAAAAGAAAATTAGAACTTAAAGAGAGTTCCCCAGTTAAGTGCTTGTGGTGTTTTTGTGTCAAGTGAAGCTTGAGACTGATTAGCAGATAATTTATACGCTTTTTGGCATTGTTTTTAGGTAGTTTTTAGTAGGATCTAGCTAATTTTATGGATGTTTTTATTAGTTTTTATGCAAAATTCACATTTCTAGAGTTTACTATGAGTTTGTGTGTTTTTCTGTGATTTCAGGTATTTTCTGGCTGAAATTGAGGGACCTGAGCAAAAATCTGATTCAGCCTGAAAAAGGACTGCTGATGCTGTTGGATTCTGACCTCCCTACACTCAAAATGGATTATTTAGAGCTACAGAACTCCAAATGGCGCGCTCTCAACTGCGTTGGAAATTAGGCATCCAGGGCTTTCCAGCAATATATAATAGTCCATACTTTGTTTGAGCTTAGACGACGCAAACTGGCGTTCAACGCCAGTCCCATGCTGCATTCTGGAGTAAAACGCCAGAAACACGTCACAAACCAGATTTAAACGCCAAACAGACGTTACAACTTGGCGTTTAACCCCAAGAAAAGCCTCTGCACGTGTAAAGCACAAGCTCAGCCCAAGCACACACCAAAGTGGGCCCCGGAAGTAGATTTCTGTACTTAAACTTATTTTTGTAAACCCTAGTAGCTAGTCTAGTATAAATAGGACTCTTTACTATTGTATTAGACATCGGGAAATTAGTCTTTTGATTGATCTCTTGATCACATTTGGGGGATGGCCATCGGCCATGCCTGGACCTTTATCACTTATGTATTTTTAACGGTGAAGTTTCTACACACCATAGATTAAGGTGTGAAGCTCTGCTGTACCTCAAGAATTAATGCAATTACTATTGTTCTTCTATTCAATTCAAGCTTATTCTTATTCTAAGATATTCACTGCACTTCAACCTGATGGATGTGATGATCCGTGACACTCATCATCATCCGTCCTTATGAACGCGTGCCTGACAACCACTCCCGTTCTACCTTAGATCGAGCGTGTATCTCTTGGATTCCTTAATCAGAATCTTCGTGGTATAAGCTAGAATTATTGGCGGCCATTCTTGAGAATCCGGAAAGTCTAAACCTTGTCTGTGGTATTCCGAGTAGGATTCAGGGATTGAATGACTGTGACGAGCTTCAAACTCGCGATTGTTGGGCGTAGTGACAGACGCAAAAGAATCAATGGATTCTATTCCGACATGATCGAAAACCGACAGATGATTAGCCGTGCTGTGACAGAGCATTTGGACCATTTTCACTGAGAGGATGGGAAGTATCCATTGACAACGGTGATGCCCTACATACAGCTTGCCATAGAAATGAGTAAAAAGGATTGGATGAAAGTAGTAGGAAGGCAGAGATTCAGAAGGAACACAGCATCTCCATATACTTATCTGAAATTCCTACCAATGATTTACATAGGTATCTCTATCTCTATTTTATGCTTTATTTATCCTTATTTTTGAAAACTATTATTACCATTTGAATCCGCCTGATTGAGATTTACAAGATGACCATAGCTTGCTTCATACCAACAATCTCCGTGGGATCGACCCTTACTTACGTAAGATATTACTTGGACGACCCAGTGCACTTGCTGGTTAGTTGTGCGAAGTTGTGACAAAGTGTGATTCACGTTTGAGAGCTCCAAGTCTTTGGCACCATTGTTGATGATCACAATTTACGCGCACCAAGTTTTTGGCGTCGTTGCCGGGGATTGTTTGAGTTTGGACAACTGACGGTTCATCTTGTTACTTAGATTAGGTAATTTTCTTTTCAAAAACTTTTCAAAAATTTTCAAAAAAAAATTTCTTTGTTCTCGTTTTTCAATATATATATATACGTTTCAAAAAAATCCAAAAATTTTTTAAAACCAAATATATTTTTGTGTTTCTTGTTTGAGTCTTATCTTTTTCAAAAAACTAATTGATTTTTTGTTTGTTTCTTATCTTTTTCAAAACCACCTAACTAGTTTTATCTCTCTAATTTTCGAAAATTCCTCACTCTTTTTCAAAATTCTTTTTAATTAACTAATTGTTTCAAATTTTAATTTAATTTTATTTTTTCTCTTAATTTTCGAAAATCACTAACCCTTTTTCAAAAATAATTTTCAAAATTCCCTCACTCCCATCTTCTTCTATTTATTTATTCATTTACTAACACTTCTCTTCATCTCAAAAATTTGAACCCTCTCTTCTCTTCTGTGTTCGAATTTTTCTTCTCCTTCTTTTATTCTTCTCTTTTTCTACTCACGTAAATGAATCTCTATACTGTAACATAGAGAACTCCTCTTCTTTCTTTGTTTTCTTCTCTTTCATATGAGCAGGAACAAGGAAAAAGATATTCTTGTTGAAGCTGATCCTAAACCTGAAAGGACCTTGAAGAGGAAGCTAAGAGCAGTAAAGCACAGTACTCTGAAGAGGACCTAACTGAAATTTTCGAACAGAAAAAGGAGATGGCAGCCGAACCCAACAACAACAATGTAAGGAAGATGCTTGGTGACTTTACTGCATCAAATTCCAACTTACATGGAAGAAGTATCTCAATCTCTGCCATTGGAGCAAACAACTTTGAGCTAAAGCCTCAATTAGTTTCTCTGATGCAACAGAATTACAAATTTCGTGAACTTCCATCAGAAGATCCTTTTCAGTTCTTAATTGAATTCTTGCAGATCTGTGATACTGTTAAGACCAATGGGGTTGATCTCGAGGTCTACAGGCTTATGCTTTTTCCTTTTGCTGTAAGAGACAGAGCTAGAGTATGGTTGGACTCTCAACCTAAAGATAGCCTGAACTCTTGGGATAAGCTGGTCACGGCCTTCTTGGCCAAGTTCTTTCCTCCTCAAAACCTGAGTAAGATTAGAGTGGATGTTCAAACCTTCAGACAGAAAGAAGGTGAATCCCTCTATGAAGCTTGGGAGAGATACAAGCAACTGACCAAAAAGTGTCTTTCTGACATGCTTTCAGAATGGACCATCCTGGATATATTCTATGATGATTTGTCTGAATTGTCTAAGATGTCATTGGACCACTCTACAGGTGGATCCATTCACCTAAAGAAAATGCCTACAGAAGTTTAGGAACTCATTGACATGGTTGCAAATAACCAATTCATGTACACCTCTGAGAGGAATCCTGTGAGTAATGGGACGCCTCAGAAGAGGGGAGTTCTTGAAATTGATGCTTTGAATGCCATATTGGCTCAAAATAAAATGTTGACTCAGCAAGTCAACATGATTTCTCTGAGTCTGAATGGATGGCAAAATGCATCCAACAGTACTAAAGAGACATCTTTTGAAGAAGAAGCTTATAATCCTGAGAACCCTGTAATAGCAGAGGTGAATTACATGGGTGAACCCTATGGGAACACCTATAATTCTTCATGAAAAAATCATCCAAATTTCTCATGGAAGGATCAACAAAAGCCTCAACAAGGCTTTAATAATGGTGGAAGAAACAGGCTTAGCAATAGCAAGCCTTTTCCATCATCTTCTCAGCAACAGACAAAGAATTCTGAGCAGAGTCCCTCTAGCTTAGCAAATATAGTCTCTGATCTATCTAAGGCCATTTTAAGTTTCATGAGTGAAACAAGGTCCTCCATTAGAAATTTAGAGGCACAAATGGGCCAACTGAGTAAGAAAATCACTGAAACCCCTCCTAGTACTCTCCCAAGCAATACATAAGAGAATAAAAAAAGAGAGTGCAAGGCCATTGACATAATTACAATGGCCGAATCCAAAGAGGATGAGAAGGACGTGAATCCCAGTGAGGAAGACCTCCTGGGACGTCCTCTGAACAAAAAGGAGTTCCAAATTGAGGAACCTAAGGAATCTGAGGCTCATATAGAGACCATAGAGATTTCATTGAACCTCCTTTTACCATTCATGAGCTCTGAGAACTATTCTTCCTCTGAAGAGGATGAAGATGTAACTGAAGAGCAAGTTGCTCAATATTTAGGAGCCATCATGAAGCTGAATGCCAAGTTGTTTGGTAATGAGACTTGGGAAGGTGAACCTCCCTTGCTCATTAGTGAACTAGATATATGGGTTCAGCAAACTCTACCTCAAAAGAAACAAGATCCTGGTAAATTCTTGATATCCTGTACCATAGGCACCATGACCTTTAAGAAGGCTCTGTGTGACCTAGGGGAAGGTATAAATCTTATGCCACTCTTTGTAATGGAGAAACTGTGGATCTTTAAGGTACAAGCTGCAAGAATCTCATTAGAGATGGCAGACAAGTCAATAAAACAAGCTTATGGATTGGTAGAGGACGTGTTGGTAAAGGTTAAAGGTCTTTACATCCCTGCTGATTTCATAATCTTAAACACTGGGAAGGATGAGAATGAATCCATCATTCTTGGAAGACCCTTCCTAGCCACAGCAGGAGCTGTGATTAATGTTGACAGAGGAGAACTAGTCCTTCAATTAAATAGGGACTACCTTGTGTTTAAGGCTCAAGGTTATCCATCTGTAAACATGGAGAGGAAGCATGAAAAGCTTCTCTCAATACAGAGTCAAACAAAGCCCCCACAGTCAAACTCTAAGTTTGGTGTTGGGAGGCCACAACCAAACTCTAAGTTTGGTATTGAACCCCCATATTCAAACTCTAAGTTTGGTGTTGGAAGGTCCCAACAATGCTCTGATGATCTGTGAAGCTCCATGAGAGCTCACTGTCAAGCTATTGACATTAAAGAAGCGCTTATTGGGAGGCAACCCAATTTTTATTTATCTATATTTCTATTGTTCTTTTATGTTTTATTAGGTTTATGATCATGTGGAGTCACAAAACAAATTGCAAAAATTAAAAATAGAATAAAAAATAGCAGAAGAAAAAGCACACCCTGGAGAAAGAGCTTACTGGCGTTTAAACGCCAGTAAGGAGCATCTGGCTGGCGTTCAACGCCAGAACAGAGCATGAAGCTGGCGTTGAACACCAGAAACAAGCATGGAAGTGGCGTTTAACGCCAGAAACATGCTGCAGTCTGGTGTTAAACGCCAGGATTGCATACAGAGGGCATTTTACACGCCTAAAGGGTGCAGGGATGAGAAATCCTTGACACCTCAGGATCTGTGAACCCCACAGGATCACCTCAGAATTTGTGGACCCCACAGGATCCCACCTACCTTCTCCCTCTCTCACAGACCTTTTCATAACACTTTTTCCCAAACACCCTTCACCAATCACCTCAATCTCTCTTCCCCATCACCTCTTCACCACTCACATCCATCCACTCTTCCCCATAAACCCCACCTACCTTCAAATTCAAAATCTCTTTCCCTCCCAAACCCACCCTAAATGACCGAACCTAACCCCTCTCCCTCTACTATATAAACCCCTCCATCCTTCTTCATTTTCACACAACACAACCCTCTCTTCTTACCCTTGGCCGAAACCCACACATCTCTCCCTTTCCTCCATATCTTCTTCTTCTTCTTCTATTCTTTCTTCTCTTGCTTGAGGACGAGCAACATTCTAAGTTTGGTGTGGTAAAAGCATAGCTTTTTTGTTTTTCCATAACCATTGATGGCACATAAGGCCGGAGAAACCTCTAGAAAGAGAAAAGGGAAGACAAAAGCTTCCACCTCTGAGTCATGGGAGATGGAGAGATTCATCTCAAAAGCCCATCAAGACCACTTCTATGAAGTTGTGGCCAAGAAGAAGGTGATCCCTGAGGTCCCTTTCATGCTCAAGAAAAATGAGTATCCGAAGATCCGACACGAGATCCAAAGAAGAGGTTGGGAAGTTCTTACCAACCACCCCATTCAACAAGTCAGAATCTTAATAGTCCAAGAGTTCTATGCCAATGCATGGATCATTAGGAACCATGATCAAAGTATGAACCCGAATCCAAAGAATTGGCTTACAATGGTTCGGGGAAAATGCTTAGATTTCAGTCTGGAGAACGTAAGGTTGGCGTTCAACTTGCCTATGATGCAAGAAGATGCACGCCCCTACACTAGAAGGGTCAACTTTGATCAAAGGTTAGACTAAATCAAGCTGTCCTTAACCATGTGCTTGTGGCATGCAGGTCCAAGTGAAAAGCTTAAGACTGAGTGGTTAAAGTCGTGATCCAAAGCAAAAAGAGTGTGCTTAAGAGCTCTGGACACCTCTAACTGGGGACTTTAGCAAAGCTGAGTCACAATCTGAAAAGGTTCACCCAGTCATGTGTCTGTGGCATTTATGTATCCGGTGGTAATACTGGAAAACAAAATGCTTAGGGCCATGGCCAAGACTCATAAAAGTAGCTGTGTTCAAGAATAAACATACTTAACTAGGAGAATCAATAACACTATCTGAACTCTGAATTCCTAGAGATGCCAATCATTCTAAACTTCAAAGGATAAAGTGAGATGTCAAAACTGTTCAGAAGCAAAAAGCTACAAGTCCCGCTCATCTAATTAGAACTAATATTCATTGATATTTTGAGATTTATAGTATATTCTCTTCTTTTTATCCTATTTGATTTTCAGTTGCTTGGGGACGAGCAACAATTTAAGTTTGGTGTTGTGATGAGCAGATAATTTATACGCTTTTTGGCGTTGTTTTTAGGTAGTTTTTAGTAGGATCTAGCTACTTTTAGGGATGTTTTTATTAGTTTTTATGCAAAATTCACATTTCTGGACTTTACTATGAGTTTGTATGTTTTTCTATGATTTCAGGTATTTTCTGGCTGAAATTGAGGGACCTGAGCAAAAATCTGATTCAGCCTGAAAAAGGACTGCTGATGCTGTTGGATTCTGACCTTCCTGCACTCGAAATGGATTTTTTGGAGCTACAGAACTCTAAATGGCGCGCTTTCAACTGCGTTGAAAATTAGGCATCCAGGGCTTTCCAGCAATATATAATAGTCCATACTTTGTTCGAGCTTAGATGACGCAAACTGGCGTTCAACGCCAGTCCCATGCTGCATTTTGGAGTAAAACGCCAGAAACACGTCACAAAGCCAGCCGATCCACTCCCGAAGATAACGCACGAAAGGAGCAGGACCCATTCACCCAGGAGATCATGAAGACGAAAATCCCAAAGGACTTTAAACTCCCAGACATGACCTTATACGATGGCACTACAGATCCCAGCCATCATCTCAGCAACATCAGAAGTAGAATGTATCTCACCGATGCCTCAGATGCAGTTCGTTGCAAAGCCTTTCCAACTACTTTAACAAAAACAACAATTAGATGGTTCGACAATCTCCCTCCTAGGTCCATCTCAAGTTTCGATGACATGGCTAAGAAATTCCTGGCCAAATTCTCCATCCAAAAGGACAAAGCTAAACATGCTCCCAGCTTACTGGGAATCAGGCAAGGAGAACGGGAAACCCTGCGTAACTACATGGAAAGATTCAACAAGACATGTATGGATATACAGAACCTGCCAACTGAAGCCGCTATTATGAGCCTCATTAATGGCTTGCAAGAAGGGCCCTATTCCGAGGGTTTACCTGAAACTATAGGTCGATCTCGGACGAGATCTTCTGTGCTGGTCGGAGCCGACGTGTCCGGCAGGTGTGTAGCAGCCGGAGCTGGTGTGTCCGACTTGTGGAACTGAGAATGCTGCTGATCCCTTGTCACCGAAGGGTGGGGGGTACCTGCAAGGGACTCCGATGCTTAAGTTAGCAAGGGTATTAAACAGGTATTGAGTAGAATCAGAGTATGAGTTATACATGGGTACTCCAGTGTATTTATAATGGTGAGATGTGACCTTCTTTAAATAAGATAAGTTAGTTATCTTATCTTATCTTATCTTTTGTCGAGGTCAGCTTATCTTCCATGGAACTGCCTTTATCTCTATAGACTTGGGCTGCCCTTGGATCGGGATCGTATTCCTTGAGTTGGGCCCTTCTTTGGGCTTTCTTGTCGATTTGGACCGAGTTCTTTGCGAAGAAGTCGGTCCGCTTGACCTAAAGAGGTCGGTCGCTTTGTTTGTAGAACATCCCGGGTCGGACAGCTCGACCCAGGGTATGAACAGTGCCCCTGCTTGAGCTCGGTCTTTTTATTGAGGTCGAGTCCTGGACTTCGATCCTTCTCTAGTGAAGCCGAACTTAAGCCCATTTTGTCGATTCCTTTGTAGAAGCTTTTGAATGTAGAACGTTTTTCCTCTAAAAGCATGCACTTTTGTATCGGCGCTTTGGGAACGTGCGAGGGTTTAATGCCTTCATTAATTTTAACATTAATTGCCCCATTTCCCTTAGGCTCTTTATTTTGATTTTGAAAACCCAAAAACGGTTTCTCTCCTTCGCCCTTTTCGTAACATCTTTTCTCCGCTCTCTTCGCTCTCTATTTTTTGTTTGCGCTTCTGCTTTCTTGTGTTGCGGCTTTCGTTTGGCGATTTTCTGGGCAGCTTTCATTTCTGCGCCTCCATTTTTCTTTCTCGAAGCTTCTTTCATCTCCAGGTTAGTCCCATTTCGTGCTTTCTCTTTGTTTTTGTTTTTGTGATGAAGTTTTGATTTTGATCCTCCTTTTAGAGAAAGTTTGGATCTTTCTGTTTCCATTGTGCCCTAGATTTGTTGAAATGTGCGTTCTGGGAGTTTCTCCATCTTCTTCATGATCCTTTTTGCTTTTGCTTGATGCTTTTAGGGCTTTGCATGTTTTTTGTTGTTTCTGTTCTGATACCGCTGTCTGCATCTGTTCCTCATTTTATTTTAAGGTTACTTTTGTCTGATTCTGAAAAGGTTGCATCTTTAATGGTCTCTACTTGGCGTGTTTGATGTTTTAGGGATGGTTTTTGCTGGTTTAGACTGTAAGGCAATGTTTTTTATGACTTTTTGTGTTTTGCTTTGATGAAAAAATGCTTGTTGTTGAAGCCTTCTTTTCTTGTTTTGAGAGATGCTGCGATGCGAGAAGTAGATTTTTCCTAGAAACCTTGCTTTATTATTGCCTCCAAAGGATGCCCCAGGACTTTGGTTTGAGTCTTGGGGTTTTCCTTTTCTGTGTGTTCGCCTGTATTGTATTGAGTTGTTTTCTCCTTTGTCCGAGATGTTTTTAGTAACCCCATCTTCTTTTCTTACTTGTAGGATTAGTTGGCCTCATGTCTTCTCGAAATAACATTGTAGAGATGTCTTCCTGAGTTCCCGAGGGGATGTCCGATTGGCTGAACTCCCTTGTTTTGTTGTGTGTTTCTGTTGTGGATGCTGAATTTTGCACAAAGCTGAGGAAGCGCCATAGGATTTGTGGTAACAGTGCTCGTGAGGAGGATTATGAGCTTGTTGCTCCTGATTCTGATGAGAGAGTTTGTTTTCCGACTTCCATCGAGAGTGAGCGTCCCTTCTTCTATGCCTATGAATACTTCTTCTGTCAGTTGAATGTTACTTTTCCTTTTACTGCTTTCAAGACCGACCTGTTGTGGTCGTGTAATATTGCCCCATCCCAGCTTCACCCAAAATCTTGGGGTTTTATTAAAATTTTTCAGCTTCTTTGCCGAGAATTAGATGTAACACCCTCTTAGACTCTTTTCCTTTATTTGTTTGTTTCCACCAAGCCTGGCGGTTCTTCAAAAAAGAAAGCTTCCTGGGTTTCTTTCAGGTCCGCCCAGGGCCATAAAGTTTTTTCTATGTATGATGAGTCCTTTAAGGACTTCAAGAATTACTTCTTTAGGGTTCGTGCTGTCGAGGGGGACCGCCCCTTTTTTCTTGATGAAAATGATGAGCCTTCTTTCCCTCTAGAGTGGCAAAGGGATGTGAGAGTGTCTCGCTATACCTACGAGATGCTTGATGATGTTGAGCATGCCTTTGTTGTTGTTCTTGAGGATCTATTGGGGGAACCACCCCATCTTGATACAAAAAGGTTTTTGAATGACCCGTCCTTGGTTCGGACTGTTTTGGGTACTTGTCTGACTTGTTTCTACACTTGTTTCTTAATTTTTTCTTCCTCTTATTGTGATTGTAACTCTTTCCTGTGGATGATTCTGTATTTGCAGAGATGTCAAAGAACAACGACTCCATGAAGGCCTTTAAAAAGGCAAAGAAGGCAACTACTGCTCTGAACATCTCGGCCAAGGTGGCCGGAGAGGGATCTTCTCAGGTCCCAGTGAAGCCTCCTGTGCCGAGTTCTCCCGGGCCGAGGAAAGCAATTCCTACTCCTCGGTTTTGTCAGGTCGATCCTCCACAGACTTCTGCCGTTGCTTCTGGTGCTCCTCCCTTAAAAAAGCAAAAAACATCCGAGCCCTTTAACCTGGATGCCCCAGATTTTGATGCTGTCGAGTTTGTTGACCAACAAATTGCCCCCTATGGTGGGCTCTCCATGGATGATGTGTCTCTTCTTCAGCATCTGGATTTTATCACCAAAAGTAGTGTGAAAATGGCACATATGGGTGCGGCTATTTTCCGAACTGTTCGGGGGATCCCGATTCATGCCACAAAATCCTTAATGGAGGAGGCCAAATTAGAATTTGATCGGATCAAGGGTCTGAAGGATGAGTTGGAGGTGAAGTTGGCGAAGGTAGAGAAGGAATTGGAGGGTGAGAAGGCCAGCTCTATTGCCTTGGCTGCTTCTTTGAAGTTGGCTGAGGACATGGCAGTGAAGCACAAGGATAGCTATGTCTCAGCTTATAGGGAGTTGATGCATCTCCGGGATGATTTGGAAACTGCTCAGGTTAATTATGCCGAGCTTCAGGGTCACCTTGTGGGTAGCATGACTGCTGCCTCTGAGAACCTGATGGAGCAGTTCCGGATTGTTGCTCCTGATGCCGATTTGACTCTCGTTAGTCTTGATAACGTAGTAAAGGATGACAAGATTGTCCCAGATGATCCCGATGATGATTTTGAACCTCTGGTAAACCACTATTTTATGGCTTATCTTATGCTCAATTAAGTGGTTTTTATCAACTCTTTACTCACTTATTCATACAATTCGCATGTTTTACATTTTTCTTCCTGATTTTATGCTATGATTGAAAACATGTTTCTTTGATCTTATATTTGCTTATTATTAATCCTCTCTTATACCATTAGATGCCTTGATATGTGTGTTAAGTGTTTTCAGATATTATAGGGTAGGAATGGCTTGGAGGATGGAAAAGAAGCATGCAAAAGTGGAAGGAATACAAGAAGTTGGAGAAACTGCTAAGCTATCCAGCCTGACCTCTTCGCACTCAAACGACTATAACTTTAGCTACATAGGTCCAAACGACGCGGTTTCAGTTGCGTTGGAAAGCTAACGTCTGGGGCTTCGATTTGATATATAATATGCCATAGTTGCCCTGACGCTAGGTGACGCGAACGCGTGATTCACGTGGACGCGTCGCATCTGCGAACTTCAATCCGCGCGGCCACGTGGGCGACGCCTCCGCATCACTTGCCCGCGATCTGAATGTACCAGAATACGCAGGGGGCAATTTCTGGGCTATTTTTGACCCAGTTTTCGGCTAGGAAAACACAGATTAGAGGCTATAAAGTGGGGAAATGCATCCATTCATCATCATGCTCTCATAATTCATAATTTTAGTTTTAGATGTAGTTTTTAGAGAGAGGTTCTCTCCTCTCTCTTAGGATTTAGGTAGGATTTTTAGAAATTAGGATTTAATTCGACTCTTCATTAGGTTCAATATTTCCTTTACTTTATATTTATCTCTTATCTTTGATACTTTAATGCTTTTATTGGTATTTGATTTGTGTTGCCCAATTGGCTTATGAACTTTTCATGTTAGGATTATACATTATTGAGATGTTTTTAGATTTATGATTTCAATTCAGCTTTCCACCTTTTTTGTCTTGGTTAAGAAATCAGTAACTCAGGAGTTACCTTAGCTCAACATAATTGATAACTATTATCTTTGCTTATTGAATTGAACTTCAATAATCCCAACCTTTTCTTAGGAAATAAATAGGATTCGAAGGTCAAACTAATTAGTCCCTTGACTTTCCTTTGCTTTAGTAAAGGTTAACTAAGTGGAATTAAGATTCAACTTTCATTATTATTGATAAGAATAACTAAGTTTGGACTTCCAATTTCTCATACCTTGCCAAAGGGTTTGCTTTACAGTATTTATTTATTTTAATTGTCATTTGAATTACTTGTCATACTTCTTCCTTATTTCCAAAACCCCCCAATTTTACCTTTTTCATAGCCAATAATAAGAACATACCTCCCTGCAATTCCTTGAGAAGACGACCCGAGGTTTAAATACTCGGTTATCAATTTTAAAGGGGTTTGTTACTTGTGACAACCAAAACGTTTGCACGAAGGGATTTCTGTTGGTTTAGAATCTATATCTACAACGCGACTATTTTTATAAAATTCTTTACTAGCAAAAATCCTAACGTCAAAATGGCACCGTTGCCAAGGAATTTCAAACGTGTGCCTTATTATTGGTTATTGTAAATATTTAAAAAAAAATTTCAGATTTCTTTTTAAAATTTTTATCTTATCTTATCTTATTTTTCAAAAATTCAATTATTTTTTTTAAAATCATCACTTTTTCAAAATATTTTCTTTTTATTAGTTTTTTTATTTTCTCTCACTACTATGAACTCTCACCCCTTTGGCTATGAGTTTGGTTACAATTATGTTGCAGGAAGAAGAAATTACAATGAGAACAGGCATCAAGGTTGGAACAATCAATGATGGGAGGAGCCACAAGGATTTGATCAACTCTCATGGCAATAACCACCTCCAATGGACTATCAACAACCACCACCATATGCCTATGAACCCTCTCTTCAACATGACTTTGGACCACCATACTCACAAGCCCCTTTCCGCCATTCACCTCCATATGACCCTAACCCTCAACCACCATACCAACCACCTTATGAGCCATATGAACCATATATAGAACCACCCCAATTCCAACCCAATTACTCCCAAGAACCACCACTTCAATATTCACCATCTCCATATCCATCAATCAAAGAGCACTATGATCCTATTTATGAAAGTCGAGCGCATCAAGAGACAAAGGATCGTTTCAAGGAAACAGTGAATCGATTTCAGACAACCATTCATCAATTGGAGCAAGCGATAATTCAATTAGCTTCCCGATGTTCGGATACTCAAGGAACCCCCATGGCTTCATGTGGAGAATCTAATGAAGAACGTAGCATGAAGGAGACACTAGAGACTCTAGTGGACAATAAGGAGCATGACTTGTACTGGAACAAGTGGAGAAAGCCATAATAGTTGCAGAGGAAGAAGTGGTTGAAGATTTAGGAGATGCAGAATCTCCACAGGAACCTCAAGTCACAGAACCCTCTTCTAAGGAGTTTGAATTTGTTGTTGAGGAGGGAGTACAACCCCCAAGGCATGTTATGGTTGAAGACTTGGAAGAGGTTGATCAAGAGATAGAGATTCAAGAAGAAAAAGCACAACCTCCCATGCCCTTGGTGAACAATGAAGAGGAAATTGAATCAGAAGAAAGCTACCAAGAGGAAGAGGTTGATATTGAAGAAGCTTGCAAAGAGGTGGTAGTTGTCAAAGAAGAGCACAAGGGAGTGGAGCTTGCACGTTCATTAGAAACACCTCCCCCTAAGTTGCCATCATCCTTCACAACATTCAAGTGGGTAAAATTCATATCCCTTAGCTTTCTAACCCTACTTGAATATGGGCTACTGGAGATGAATGGTCAACTTAGAGCTCTTTATGGCATTAAGAGTAAGAGGAAGATGGTCAGTGATAAGATTTATCCTGCAAGGTTCAACATGGTTGTGTGCTCAACATTTAAACGCAAAGGTTGGTTTAGAGCTCAACTGAATGGGTCTAGGAAGTTGTCTGGCTGCTTCAGTGAGAATTCAGACTGTTTGCCACCCGGATGGAACAATATTTCTCAACAAGAAGACGGGTGAAAAAGCAAGATTTGGGACCCCGAAATTCAATCTAGAAATCAACACTCTTGGGGCCTTGTCACTTGCTTTAACTTGCTTGAAGGCTTTCTGCGCCTTGTTTGGGACCCCGGAGGCTACTGGAACTCCAAACATTGGTGGAGATTTCTGGATGAGTTCAAGCACAAGCCGCCATAACAGGAAGCTCCTCAATTGTCCAACTTAAGGACTTTAACTAAAAGTGCTAGGTGGGAGACAACCCACCATGGTATGATCGTTCTCTTTTTAGTTTTAATTTTAGTCTGTCTTTGAATTTTTATTGAACCTGCAATTTTTGCACGACATTCATATCATTTTGCATTCTGCATACTGCATATTAAAAAAAATGCCATGCGACGCGACCGCATCAGCGACGCGTCCGCGTCGCAAGGAGAGGGGAAAAAATAAAAACAAACAGAGAGTCACGCGAGAGTGTGGCTGGAGGCGTGAATAATGGCCTCCCACGCGACCGCGTGCCCCACGCGGCCGCGTGCCCTGGATTTCGACGTAAAAGGGTGCACAACCAATTATTGTGCTAGAGTGGTGCTGGATTGGTGCTGAACGCACAATTCTACCCACGCGGCGGCGTGACCCACACGATTGCGTCACATTCTTCTAAAGCCCACTCACGCGATCGCATGCCCCACGCGATCGCGTCACCCCAAATTTGGCAAATAAAATAATTCGAACAGAGAGTTGTGCAGACGCGAGGCTGAACTCGAAAGCATAACATGTGTCACGCGACCGCGTGACCGACGCGACCGCGTCGATTAACTTAAAGCGCAAGTCACGCGACCGCGTGCCCCACGCGTCCGCGTTGCTTGCGCCGCATAGCTTATCCTAATTTGCCAAATATCTTATCTTTTCTTCCCCAATCCTAATTTTCCCTCCCTCCTTTCTTACTCACTTCTTTCCCTTCTCATTCTTCTTATCTTTCATTTTATTTATTTGCATATTCTATTCATTACATTTTAATTTAGTGTATATTCTTCCTTCTTTTCTAAATTCATTATTTTTCCTTTGGTGTTGAATTTTCTTATTTAATTGTTGCATCTTCTCTTGAATTATTTTGAGTGCTTAGTGACTTGTTTTATTCTGGTTAGGTAATATTATTTATATCAATGCCAATCTTTTATACCTGTATCACTTTTGCATTGACATGAATTTATATTATCTCTCCTTACCCACACTCTCTTCCCTCATTTTTGCAAATTTTTACATTATTGATATGCCATGTATCTCTACTATTTTCTCACTTGCATGTTGTAGCTACCATGTAATTGAGACCCCCATTATTTGGCATTAACCCACCCAGACTTTATTTATATTCTTATTTTTATTTCTGGGTTACTTTTTCTTCTTTTTCCTCTTCTTTCAGGATGGCCACCACAAAGGGAGAGGAAAAGCTTCTTACTGGGGAGACAAACAAGTTCATCTGCTCAATCTTTGGAGAAAAGCATCAGTTGAAGCAACCCGTCCACCTACACATCTTAGCATGCACCGAGGACGGTGCAGTCTTTAAGTGTGGGGAGGTCGATACCGATCTCCATGGGTTAGTTACTCTTCTATCTCAACACCAATCGTTTATTTTCCTTGTTAGTTATTGCATTTGCATGTTTGATTGCATATTTTACCACTTGGTTAAAGTAATAAATTTCTTTTCAAGACTTTATTTTATAATATTTCACTAATTTAAATTGAAAATTTTTGTGTTAAATTTGTTTGAAGTTGTATTTGGAACATGATTTTTGAGCCAAAGAACACACAACCTGTGAGATTTTGAGCTTATTTACATGGTTACATTATTTAACCATAAATTTTTATTCTTGTGTGTTTTCTTCTCTATAATTGTAATCTTTGCTTTGTTCCATTCTATATGTCCAATATTTAATATATTTACATGCTTGCATATGATTGAGGCCATTGTTTGATTCTAGCTCACTTATCCCAAAATTAGCCTACCTTTTACATCACCCTTGTTAGCCCCCTTGAGCCTTTAATTCCCTCTTATTCTATAAACCACAACACTAGCCTTAAGCAGAAAAACAAATTAAAAATCCCAAGTTGAATCCTTGGTTAGCTTAAGATAAAAATTGTGTAATTGTTTAAGTGTGGGAAACCTATTGGGAACATGGATGATAAAAACAAAGGGTGGGAAGTTGAAAAGAATGAAATAATTCAAAATAAAATTTTTGGGAAGCCGCTCATGTGAAATCAAAATAATTGAATTACCATGTGCATTAATATATATATATATATATATATATATATATATATATATATATATATATATATATATATATATATATATATATAAGTCAGTATTTGAATAAAGGGGATACAAAAGAATTCTCCAAATGCAAAATAAAGCAATGCACATGGGACAAAATTAAAACTAATGCATGAGCATGTAACATCAAAAGTGGAGAAAATATGGGAGAATAGGTAAAGAAGCTTTGCTTTACAATGCATGTATGTTAGGGAGATCTTAGACTACTCAAGGATTCACTTTACTAGCTCACTTAGCCTTATATATACCCTTACCTTTACCTCAGCCCCATTACAACCCTGAAAAGACCTCATGATGTTTGCATTAGTATACTAAATATTTGTTGATTGGTTAGATGAAGAACAAAGTTTTAGAAAGCATGATTAGAGAAGAGTAGAGAGATTGACCCTAGACACTTAAGAGATTTGAGCGCATATACTCTACCGGTGAGGGTTCAATGCCTGATTCTATGTTCCCTGCTTTCATTAGCTATCTTCTTACAAGTTTTCTTGCTTTTTGTTGTATGATTTGAATTAGTGGAATTTGGTTCATATTTATCTTGGAATACTTATTTACTTTTAACCAAGTAGGTAGAAACATTTTGCATTTAGTTGCATTCACAGGTTGCATCTCATACATTCTATCATTCCTCTTCATCTCTTTATAGTTTCTCTTGAGCTTAGCATGAGGACATGCTATTGTTTAAGTGTGGGGAGGTTGATAAACCACTATTTTATGGTTTATCTTATGCTCAATTGAGTGGTTTTTATCAACTCTTTACTCACTTATTCATACAATTCGCATGTTTTACATTTTCCTTCCTGATTTTATGCTATGATTGAAAACATGCTTCTTTGATCTTATATTTGCTTATTGTTAACCCTTTCTTATTACCATTAGATGCCTTGATATGTGTGTTAAGTGTTTTCAGATATTATAGGGCAGGAATGGCTTGGAGGATGGAAAGGAAGCATGCAAAAGTGGAAGGAATACAAGAAGTTGGAGAAACTGCTAAGCTGTCCAGCCTGACCTCTTCGCACTCAAACGGCTATAACTTTAGCTATATAGGTCCAAACGACGCGGTTCCAGTTGCGTTGGAAAGCTAACGTCCGGGGCTTCGATTTGATATATAATATGCCATAGTTGCCCTGATGCTGATCACGCGTTCGCATCGCATCTGCGAACTTCAATCCGCGCGGCCACGTGGGCGACGCCTCCGCGTCACTTGTCCGCGACCTGAACGTACCAGAATACGCAGGGGGCAATTTTTGGGCTATTTTTGACCCAGTTTTCGGCCGGAAAAACACAAATTAGAGGCTATAAAGTGGGGGAATGCATCCATTCATCATCATGCTCTCATAATTCATAATTTTAGTTTTAGATGTAGTTTTTAGAGAGAGAGGTTCTCTCCTCTCTCTTAGGATTTAGGTAGGATTTTTAGAAATTAGGATTTAATTCGACTCTTCATCAGGTTCAATATTTCCTTTACTTTATATTTATCTCTTATCTTAGATACTTTAATGCTTTTATTAGTATTTGATTTGTGTTGCCCAATTGGCTTATGAACTTTTCATGTTAGGATTATACATTATTGAGATGTTTTTAGATTTATGATTTCAATTCAGCTTTCCACCTTTTTTGTCTTGGTTAAGAAATCAGTAACTCAGGAGTTACCTTAGCTCAACATAATTGATAACTGTTATCTTTGCTAATTGAATTGAACTTCAATAATCCCAACCTTTTCTTAGGAAATAAATAGGATTCGAAGGTCAAACTAATTAGTTCCTTGACTTTCCTTTGCTTTAGCAAAGGTTAACTAAGTGGAATTAAGATTCAACTTTCATTATTATTGATAAGAATAACTAAGTTTGGACTTCCAATTTCTCATACCTTGCCAAAGGGTTTGCTTTACAGTATTTATTTATTTTAATTGTCATTTGAATTACTTGTCATACTTCTTCCTTATTTCCAAAACCCCTAATTTTACCTTTTTCATAGCTAATAATAAGAACATACCTCCCTGCAATTCCTTGAGAAGACGACCCGATGTTTAAATATTCGGTTATCAATTTTAAAGGGGTTTATTACTTGTGACAACCAAAACGTTTGCACGAAAGGATTTCTGTTGGTTTAGAATCTATATCTATAACGCGACTATTTTTATAAAATTCTTTACTTGCAAAAATCCTAACGTCAACCTCCCCTAGTGCCTTCTATCAAGGTGTCGACCTCCTCGATTCCTCTAGTTATGTCTGATCCGGATTGTCAGATTTTGAACCGGGATGATGGAACTGTAGATGCTATGCCTATTCAGACTCGCCGTCCTTCTCCCCGTACTGATGCTGCCGGGAAGGCTTCCGATCTTTGCTGATCATCTTTTTAAGTATTTGTGTAAATAGCCCGGTTTGTGGGCTTTTGAACTTTATTGTTTTCTTTAACTGCTGACGCTTTTTAGTTGCCTGCCTGGCAACATTTACTTTGAAAAACAAAAGTAGCTTTCTGAGGTAGATTTTGGTAGCCTCTTGAAGCTTTATTATACTATGCTTCCATTGCGCTTTAACATGGTATCTCTTCTAGTTTCTGAGAGTGTCGGAATCTTGCTGCTTGACCTCTTTGGATTGCTTTTGCACTTATTGTTTGTAACTTGGATCCTTCGAGGCCGTGACTATATGGGTCCAACTTGTTTCTCGGTTTTCTTGCTTTTGCTTGTATTTTTAGCGTCCCATATCCGATTTCTTTATGTTGGTCCCCTTCTAAGTTATTTTTGTAATCCTCTTTCTTGGACCTTTGTCAGGTCTCTTTCAGGGATTACTTTTATAACTTATCTTGTAGGAGACCGACTTCGTTAGGTCGATCTCTTCTAAGTTAATTTTGTAATCCTTTTTCTTGGACCTTTGTCAGGTCTCTTTCAGGGATTACTTTTATAACTTGTCTTGTAGGAGACCGACTTCGTTAGGTCGATCTCTTCTAAGTTATTTTTTTAATCCTCTTTCTTGGACCTTTGTCAGGTCTCTTTCAGGGATTACTTTTATAACTTGTCTTGTAAGAGACCGACTTCGTTAGGTTGATCTCTTCTAAGTTATTTTTGTAATCCTCTTTCTTGGACCTTTGTCAGGTCTCTTTCAGGGATTACTTTTATAACTTGTCTTGTAGGAGACCGACTTCGTTAGGTCGATCTCTTCTAAGTTATTTTTGTAATCCTCTTTCTTGGACCTTTGTCAGGTCTCTTTCAGGGATTACTTTTATAACTTGTCTTGTAGGAGACTGGCGCACGAAATTGCAATCACACTTTTGCAATCCCGCACAACTAACCAGCAAGTGCACTGGGTCGTCCAAGTAATACCTTACGTGAGTAAGGGTCAATCCCACGGAGATTGTCGGCTTGAAGCAAGCTATGGTTATCTTGTAACTCTTAGTCAGGATATCAATAATTATCAGGATTGATTGTGAAAAGTAAAAGAACATGAAATAAGTACTTGTTTTGCAGTAATGGAGAATAGGTTGAGGTTTTGGAGATGCTCTATCTTCTGAATCTCTGCTTTCCTACTGTCTTCTTCTTCAAGCATGCAAGACTCTTTCCATGGCAAGCTGTATGTAGGGTTTCACCATTGTCAATGGCTACCTCCTATCCTCTCAGTGAAAATGTTCAACACGCTCTGTCACAGCACGGCTAATCATCTGTCGGTTCTCAATCGGGTTGGAATAGAATCCAGTGATTCTTTTGCGTCTGTCACTAATGCCCAGCCCTCAGGAGTTTGAAGCTCGTCACAGTCATTCAATCCTTGAATCCTACTCAGAATACCACAGACAAGGTTTAGACCTTCCGGATTCTCTTGAATGCCGCCATCAATTCTAGCTTATACCACGAAGATTCTGATTAAGGAATCCAAGAGATATTCACTCAATCTAAAGTAGAACGGAGGTGGTTGTCAGGCACACGTTCATAGGCGAGAATGATGATGAGTGTCATGGATCATCACATTCATCAGGTTGAAGAACAAGTGATATCTTAGAATAGAAGCAAGCGTGATTGAATGAAAAACAGTAGAATTGTATTAATCCATCAAGACACAGCAGAGCTCCTCACCCCCAACCATGGGGTTTAGAGACTCATGCCATAGAAGATACAATGAGAAACGTGTAGAGTGTCATCAGGTACAGATACAATGTCAAAAGATCCTATTAATAGTGAACTAGTAATCTAGGGTTTACAGAGATGAGTAAATGACATAAAAATCCACTTCCAGGCCCACTTGGTGTGTGCTTGGGCTGAACATTGAAGCATTTTCGTGTAGAGACTCTTCTTCGAGTTAAACGCCAGCTTTGGTGCCAGTTTGGGCGTTTAACTCCCATCCTTGTGCCAGTTCCGGCGTTTAACGCTGGGAATTCTGATGGTGACTTTGAACACCGATTTGGGCCATCAAATCTTGGGCAAAGTATGGACTATCATATATTGCTGGAAAGCCCAGGATGTCTACTTTCCAACGCCGTTGAGAAAGCGCCAATTGGGCTTCTGTAGCCCCAGAAAATCCACTTTGAGTGCAGGGAGGTCAGAATCCAACAGCATCTGCAGTCCTTTTTAGTCTCTGAATCAGATTTTTGCTCAGGTCCCTCAATTTCAGCCAGAAAATACCTGAAATCACCGAAAAACACACAAACTCATAGTAAAGTCCAGAAAAGTGAATTTTAACTAAAAACTAATAAAAATATACTAAAAACTAACTAGGTCATACTAAAAACATACTAAAAATAATGCCAAAAAGCGTATAAATTATCCGCTCATCACAACACCAAACTTAAATTGTTGCTTGTCCCCAAGCAACTGAAAATCAAATAGGATAAAAAGAAGAGAATATACTATAAACTCCAAACTATCAATGAAACTTAGCTCCAATTAGATGAGCGGGACTAGTAGCTTTTTGCCTCTGAACAGTTTTGGCATCTCGCTTTATCCTTTGAGGTTCAGAATGATTGGCATCTATAGGAACTCAGAATTCAGATAGTGTTATTGATTCTCCTAGTTAAGTATGTTGATTCTTGAACACAGCTACTTTATGAGTCTTGGCTGTGGCCCAAAGCACTCTGTTTTCCAGTATTACCACCGGATACATACATGCCACAGGCACATAACTGGGTGAACTTTTTTAGATTGTGACTCAGCTTTGCTAGAGTCCCCAATTAGAGGTGTCCAGGGTTCTTAAGCACACTCTTTTTGCCTTGGATCACTTTTTATTTCTACCCTTGCCTTTTGGTTTAAAGGGCTATTGGCTTTTTCTGCTTGCTTTTTCTTCTTCTCTTCTTTTTTTTTTTATTTTTAATATATATATATATATATATATATATATATATATATATATATATATATATATATATATATATATATATTGCTTTTTCTTGCTTCAAGAATCAATTTGATGATTTTTTAGATCCTCAATAACATTTCTCCTTTTCCATCATTCTTTCAAGAGCCAACAAATTTAACATTCTTTAAACAGCAAATTCAAAAGACATATGCACTGTTCAAGCATTCATTCAGAAGACAAAAAGTATTGTCACCACATCAAACTAATTCAACTAGTTTCAGAGATAAATTTGAAATCCTGTACTTCTTGTTATTTTGTAATAAAAACATTTTTCATTTAAGAAAGGTGATGGATTCATAGGACATTCATAGCTTTAAGGCATAGACACTAAGATGATCATGTAATAAGACACAAACATAGATAAACATAAGCATAAAAATTCGAAAAATAGAAAATAAAGAACAAGGAGATTAAAGAATGGGTCCACCTTAGTAATGACGGCTTGTTCTTCCTCTTGAAGATCTTATGGAATGCTTGAGCTCCTCAATGTCTCTTCCTTGCCTTTGTTGCTCCTCTCTCATGATTCTATGATCTTCTTTAATTTCATGGAGGAGGATGGAATGTTCTTGGTGCTCCACCCTTAGTTGTCCCATGTTGGAACTCAATTCTCCTAGGGAGGTGTTGATTTGCTCCCAATAGTTTTGTAGAGGAAAGTGCATCCCTTGAGATGAATCTCTCCATCTCCCATGGCTCGGAGGTGGAAGCTATTGCCTTCCCTTTCCTCTTTCTAGAGGTTTCTCCGGCATTAGGTGCCATAAATGGTTATGGAGAAATAAAAAGCAACGCTTTTACCACACCAAACTTAGAAGGTTTGCTCGTCCTCGAGCAAAAGAAGAAAGAAGAGAGAGAGTGGTGGGGTAGGTGGGGATCCTGTGGGGTCCACAGATCCTGAGGTGTCAAGGATAATTCATCCCTGCACCAAGTGGCAAGCAGAAATGCTCCTTCTGCCAATCCTGGCGTTAAACGCTGGGCTGGTGCCCATTTCTGGCGTTTAACGCCAGTCTGGTGCCCCTTTCTGGCGTTAAACGCCCAGAATGGTGCCAGACTGGGCGTTAAACGCCCATTTGCTGCCTTTACTGGCGTTTAAACGCCAGCAAGTTTTCCTCCAGGGTGTGCTGTTTTTCTTTCTATTTTTCATTCTGTTTCTGCTTTTTCAATTGATTTTGTGACTTTCCATGATCATCAACCTATAGAAAACATAAAATAACAAAGGAAAATAATAAATATAACATTGGGTTGCCTCCCAACAAGCGCTTCTTTAATGTCAGTAGCTAGACAATGGGCTCTCATGGAGCCTCACAGATACTCAGAGCCATGTTGGAACCTCCCAACACCAAACTTAGAGTTTGAATGTGGGGGTTCAACACCAAACTTAGAAGTTGGATGTGGCCTCCCAACACCAAACTTAGAGTTTGACTGTGGGGGCTCTGTTTGACTCTGTTTTGAGAGAAGCTCTTCATGCTTCCTTTCCATGGTTACAGAAGGGGAACCTTGAGTCTTATAGTTTGCACTGTCTGTAAGCCACGGAGCTTCCTGAATAGCAAATAATTGCTCATCCGGGAAGGTTTCAGAGATCTCAGTAGGAGGGAGGGATGCTCCTGCTACTGGTTCTATCCGGGACAGGTGATCAGCTACTTGATTCTCTGTCCCTTTTCTGTCTCTTATTTCTATATCAAACTCTTGCAGAAGCAACACCCATCTTATGAGCCTGGGTTTTGAATCCTGCTTTGTGAGTAGATATTTAAGAGCAGCATGGTTAGTGTACACAATCACTTTTGATCCTACTAAATAAGATCTGAACTTGTCAATGGCATAAACCACTGCAAGTAACTCCTTTTCTGTGGTTGTGTAGTTCTTCTGTGCATCATTTAGAATACGGCTGCCATAATAAATGACGTGCAGAAGCTTACCATGCCTTTGTCCCAATACTGCACCAATGGCATGGTCACTGGCATCACACATTAGTTCAAATGGTAATGTCCAGTCTGGTGCAGAGATGACTGGTGCTGTGACCAGCTTAGCTTTCAGAGTCTCAAACGCCTGCAAACACTCATTATCAAAAATAAATGGAGTGTCAGCAGCTAGCAGATTACTCAAAGGTTTGGCAATTTTTGAAAAATCCTTTATAAACCTTCTGTAGAATCCTGCATGCCCCAGAAAGCTTCTGATTGCCTTAACATTGGTAGGTGGTGGTAATTTTTCAATTACTTCAACTTTAGCTTGATCCACCTCTATTCCTTTGTTTGAAATTTTATGCCCAAGGACAATCCCTTCAGTCACCATAAAGTGACATTTTTCCCAGTTTAAAACTAGGTTGGTCTCTTGGCATCTTTTCAGAACAAGGGCTAGATGGTTAAGGCAGGAGCTGAATGAGTCTCCAAATACTGAAAAGTCATCCATGAAGACTTCTAGAAATTTCTCTACCATATCTGAGAACATAGAGAGCATGCACCTCTGAAAGGTTGCAGGTGCATTGCACAGACCAAAAGGCATCCTTCTGTAGGCAAATACTCCAGAAGGACATGTAAATGCTGTTTTCTCTTGGTCCTGAGGATCTACTGCAATTTGGTTGTAACCTGAGTAGCCGTCCAAAAAGCAGTAGTATTCATGACCTGCTAGTCTCTCTAGCATCTGGTCTATGAATGGTAAAGGAAAATGATCCTTTCTGGTGACTGTATTGAGCCTTCTGTAGTCAATACACATACGCCACCCTGTAACTGTTCTTTTAGGAACCAGTTCATTCTTTTCATTATGAACCACTGTTATGCCTCCCTTCTTGGGGACAACGTGAACAGGGCTCACCCAGGGACTATCAAAAATAGGATAAATAATCCCAGCCTCTAGTAACTTAGTGACCTCTTTCTGCACCACCTCCTTCATGGCTGGATTTAGCCGCCTTTGTGGTTGAACCACTGGCTTAGCATCATCCTCCAATAGGATCTTGTGCATGCATCTTGCTGGGCTAATGCCCTTAAGATCACTTATGGACCACCCAAGAGCTGTCTTGTGTGTCCTTAGCACTTGAATTAGTGCTTCCTCTTCCTGTGGATTTAAAGCAGAGCTTATGATCACTGGAAAAGTGTCATCTTCTCCCAGAAATGCATATTTCAGGGATGGTGGTAATGGCTTGAGCTCGGGTTTAGGAGGCTTATCTTCTTCTTGAGGAATTTTCAGAATTTCTTTTATTTCCTTTAGTTCCTCCAGATCAGGCTGAACATCTTTAAAGATGTCATCTAGCTCTGATTCAAGACTTTCAGTCATATTGACCTCCTCCACCAAAGAGTCAATAATATCAGTGCTCATGCAGTCATTTGATGTGTCTGGATGCTGCATAGCTTTGACAACATTCAACTTGAACTCATCATCATTGACTCTCAGGGTTAATTCCCCCTTTTGGACGTCAATGAGGGTCCGTCTAGTTGCTAGGAAAGGTCTTCCTAGAATGAGAGTTGCACTCTTGTGCTCCTCCATTTCCAGCACTACAAAGTCAGTGGGAAAGGAAAATGGCCCAACCTTGACAATCATGTCCTCAATTATGCCTGATGGGTATTTAATGGAGCCATCAGCAAGTTGGAGACATATCCTGGTTGGTTTGACTTCTTCAGTCAAGCCAAGCTTTCTGATAGTGGATGCAGGTATTAGGTTGATACTTGCCCCAAGATCACATAGAGCTTTCTTGGTATAAGTACCCTCTAATGTGCATGGTATCATAAAGCTTCCAAGATCTTTAAGCTTCTCTGGTAAGCTCTTTAATATGACTGCACTGCATTCTTCAGTGAGAAAAACTTTTTCAGTTTCTCTCCAATCCTTCTTATGACTTAAGATCTCTTTCATGAACTTAGCATAAGAAGGTATTTGCTCAAGTGCCTCTGCAAACGGAATCTTTATTTCAAGAGTCCTTAGATAGTCTGCAAAGCGGGCAAATTGCTTATCCTGTTCCGCTTGGCGGAGTTTCTGAGGATAAGGCATCTTGGCTTTATATTCTTCAACCTTAGTTGCTGCAGGTTTATTTCCTACAGAAGTGGTTGGAAAAGCCTGCTTAAGGGGGTTGTTATCAGCACTTGCAAGTGTCTGACCCCTTTGTGGCGTTTGAACGCCAGGATTGGGTGCTTTTTGGGCGTTTAACGCCAGATTGCAACCCTTTTCTGGCGTTTGAACGCCAGAAGTGGCTACCCATTGGGCGTTTAACGCCACTTTCTTACCCTTTTCTGGCGTTTGAACGCCAGAATCATTCCTCTCTGGGCTCTTACTGTCCTCAGAGGGATTTTGGGTAGTTGGTTGGTCATCCTCTGTCAGTTGTTCCTTTCTTAGCCTTCTGCTGCTTTGATTTGATACATTCAATGTTTTCCCACTCCTTAATTTAACAGCTTGGCATTCTTCTGTTATCTGTTTAGATAGTTACTGTCTTGTCTGATTCAATTGTGCTTCCATATTCTTGTTAGCACTTTTAGTTTCTTGGAGCATCTCTTTAAATTCTGCTAACTGTTTTGTCATCAGGTGTAATTGCTGATTTAGCTCAACCATCTGTTCTTGAGGATTAGGATCAGTGGCTACTGCCATAACTTCTTCTTTTGTAGAGAACTCATTGCTAGAGTACAAATATTGATTTCTAGCAACAGTATCTATAAGCTCTTGAGCCTCTTCAATCGTCTTCCTCATATGTATAGATCCACCAGCTGAGTGGTCTAGAGACATCTGAGCTTTTTGTGTAAGCCCATAGTAGAAGATGTCCAACTGTACCCACTCTGAAAACATTTCAGAGGGGCATTTTCTTAGCATACCTCTATACCTCTCCCAGGCATTATAAAGGGATTCATTATCCTCTTGCTTAAAGCCTTGGATGTCCAGCCTTAGCTGTGTCATCCTTTTTGGAGGGTAAAATTGATTCAGGAATTTGTCTGATAACTGTTTCCATGTCTTTATGCTTGCTGTAGGTTGGTTATTCAACCACCTCTTAGCTTGATCTTTTACAGCAAATGGAAACAGTAATAGTCTGTAGACATCCTGATCTACCTCTTTATCACGTACTGTGTCAGCAATTTGTAAGAACTGTGCCAGAAACTCAGTAGGTTCTTCCTGTGGAAGACCGGAATACTGGCAATTTTGCTGCACCATGATAATGAGTTGAGGATTTAGCTCAAAGCTGCTTGCTTTAATGGGAGGTATACAGATGCTACTCCCATATGCAGCTGTAATGGGGTTAGCATATGACCCCAGAGTCCTTCTGGACTGCTCAATTCCACTTAGGTCCATGATGGAGAAAGGGAATATGATATGGATTCACAAGTAAAGTAAAAATTTTTATTTTATTTAATTAAAAAGTGACGAAAATAACAAAATAAAATAAATGAAAAATAAAATAAAATTTCAAAAACTAAAAGAAAATAAAATCAAAGCAAATTAAAACTAAATTAATTAATTAATTAAAAAGATTTGGAATTAGCAATTAAAAAGATATGATTGAAAATTATTTGAAAAAGATTGAAAAGATCAATTTTTGAAATTAGAATTTGACTTGACTAAAAAAAAAGATATGATTTTGAAAATCTTTGACTAAATTAATGCAAAATTTCGAAAATTATGAATAAAATAAGGAGAGGATAATTTTTTTATTTTTAAATTTAATGAGGAAAGAGAAAAACACAAAAAGACACTAAACTTAAAAATTTTAGATCAACACAAAGAGAACAAACAAGAAAACTTTGAATGTCAAGATGAACACCAAGAACACTTTGAAGGTCAAGATGAACACCAAGAACAATTTTTGAAAAATTTTTAAGTGAATAAAAGCACAAAAGACACCAAACTTAAAATTTTTAGTAAATCAAACACAAATTTTCGAAAATTAAAGGAAAACACAAGGAAGACACCAAACTTAAAATATGAAACTAAATTCAAATAAAAGACTCTAAACTAACAAAAATAAACAGTCCTAATCTAAGCAACAAGATAGACCGTCAGTTGTCCAAACTCGAACAATCCCCGGCAACGGCGCCAAAAACTTGGTGCACGAAATTGCAATCACACTTTTGCAATCCCGCACAACTAACCAGCAAGTGCACTGGGTCGTCCAAGTAATACCTTACGTGAGTAAGGGTCGATCCCACGGAGATTGTCGGCTTGAAGCAAGCTATAGTTATCTTGTAACTCTTAGTCAGGATATCAATAATTATCAGGATTGATTGTGAAAAGTAAAAGAACATGAAATAAGTACTTGTTTGTAGTAATGGAGAACAGGTTGAGGTTTTGGAGATGCTCTATCTTCTGAATCTCTGCTTTCCTACTGTCTTCTTCTTCAAGCACGCAAGACTCCTTCCATGGCAAGCTGTATGTAGGGTTTCACCGTTGTCAATGGCTACCTCCCATCCTCTCAGTGAAAATGTTCAACGCGCTCTGTCACCGCACGGCTAATCATCTGTCGGTTCTCAATCGGGTTGGAATAGAATCCAGTGATTCTTTTGCGTCTGTCACTAACGCCCAGCCCTCAGGAGTTTGAAGCTCGTCACAGTCATTCAATCCTTGAATCCTACTCAGAATACCACATACAAGGTTTAGAACTTCCGGATTCTCTTGAATGCCGCCATCAATTCTAGCTTATACCACGAAGATTCTGATTAAGGAATCCAAGAGATATTCACTCAATCTAAAGTAGAACGGAGGTGGTTGTCAGGCACACATTCATAGGCGAGAATGATGATGAGTGTCAGT